>NC_068320.1:4561248-4711989 GCF_025860055.1 Xyrauchen texanus | reverse complement strand
CTATAGGTAATTCCCAAAAGTCCCATTTTCTGGTCAAACATTTTCTAATTTGGTATATTGATTCTACAGGCCGACAGGAACCCACAAACCAAGAATGGCCCACATTCAGCCCCTAGAGGGCTTACAGGCCACTCCAAAATTCCCATTTTCTGGTCAAATATTTTCTAATTTTGTACATTGATACTACAGGCCAACAGGAACCCACAAACCAAGAATGGCCCACATTCGACCATAGGTGGCGCTACAGGCCACGCCCCAAAAAAATATTTTCAAAGTGATACCATTTCCACGCCATTTGTCCAATTCTTCTGAAACATGGTGTACATGCCTCATTTCTCATTGGGAACAAAAAAGCCTCAAGGATCCATAAGGTCCGGTATGGATTTTCGTGTACATTGAAAATGTTTAGTTTAGGATTCAGACAAAGACATGTTTTTTTTGAATTCCTTAATTGGGAGGGTTTATCCCCAACCATCTACTGATCAATTTTAAATGATTTGCCATTTTGAGGAGGAATCCGCATTGCTGCTTGCAGCTATATTTATTATTATTATTATTATTATTCTTCTCCTTGAGCCCCAATAGCTCAAAAAGTCACTGGTCAAAAATTTTCTAAATTGGCACATTGATACTCCATGCCAACGGGTACCCCCAAACCAAGAATGGCCCACATTCGCCCATAGGTGGCGCTACAGGCCACGCCCAAAAAACAAAATTCAAAGTGATACAATTTCCACGCCATTTGTCCAAATCTTCTGAAATTTGGTGTACATGCCTCATTCCTCATGGGGAACAAAAAAGCCTCAAGAACCCATAACTTCCGCCATGATGGATTTTCCCGTACGTTGAAAATTTGCGAAAACCTACAAAACTCTTCTTCTCCTGAACCGTAGCTCCAATTGACTTGAAATTTGGTACACATGTGTAGAATGGACATCCTTGAAAACGTTACTTAGGAAAAATGAATACTGATACAAAATGGCTGAAAGAGGCGTGTTTATGTAAATGTCCAAATTTTAACAATATATACGTGTCAATAAATCAAATGTAATTTTGACTGATGGTTTTTCAAACCTAACATGCTTAAAGATGACATCACTCTGAAGTACTGTGCAAAGAATGGCCATGCCAAAATTCCCATTTTCTGGTCAAAAATGTTCTAATTTGGTAAATTAATAGTACAGGCCAACAGGAATCCACAAACCAAGAATGACCGACATACACCACTAGGGGCACTACAGGACAAGCCAATATTCCCATTTTCTGGTCAAAAATGTTCTAATTCGGTACAAGAATAGTACAGGCCAACAGGAATCCACAAACCAAGAATGACCGACATTACGCCACTAGGGGGCAGTACAGGACAAGCCAAAATTCCCATTTTCTGGTCAAAAATTTTCTAATTTGGTACTTTGATACTACAGGCCAACAGGAACCCACATACCAAGTGTGGCCCACATTCAGCCCTTAGGGGCGCTACAGGCCACTCCAAAATTTCGTTTTCTGGTCAAAAGCGTTCTAATTTGGTACATTGATACTGCAGGTCAACAGAAACCCTCAAACCAAGAATGGCCAACATTCAGCCCCTAGGGAGCACTACAGGCCATGCCGAAATTCCCATTTTCTGGTCAAAAATGTTCTAATTTGGTACATTAATAGTACAGGCCAAAAGGAATCCACAAACCAAGAATGACCGACATTCACCACTAGGTGGCGCTAGAGGCCAAGCCGAAATTCCCATTTTCTGGTCAAAAAGTTATAATTTGGTACATTGATACTACAGGCCAACAGGAACCCACAAACCAAGTATGGCCCACTTTCAGCCATTAGGGAGCGCTACAGGCCACTCCCAAAATTTCGTTTTCTGGTCAAAAATTTTCTAATATGGTACATTGATACTACTGGCCAACAGGAACCCACAAACAAAGAATGGCCAACATTCAGCCCCTAGGGAGCACTAGAGGCCACGCTGAAATTCCCATTTTATGGTCAAAAATGTTCTAATTTGGTACATTGATACTACAGGTCAACAGGAACCCTCAAACCAAGAATGGCCAACATTCACCCCTAGGGGGCGCTACAGGTAATTCCCAAAAGTCCCATTTTCTGGTCAATTATTTTCTAATTATGTACATTGATACTACAGGCCAACAGGAACCCACAAACCAAGAATGACCCACATTTTCCCATAGGAGGCGCTACAGGCCACGCCCCCAAAAAATATTTTCAAAGTGATACCTTTTCCACGCCATTTAACCAATTCTTTTGAATCTTGGTGTACATGCCTCATTTCTCATTGGGAACAAAAACGCCTCAAGGATCCATAAGGTATGATGGATTTTCCTGTAGACTGAAAAAGTTTTGTTTAGGAATCAGACGAAGACATGTTTTTTTGAATTCCTTAATTGGGAGGGTTTATCCCCAACCATCTACTGATCAATTTTAAATGATTTGCCATTTTGAGGAGGAATCCGCATTGCTGCTTGCAGCTATATTTATTATTATTATTATTATTATTCTTCTCCTTGAGCCCCAATAGCTCAAAAAGTCACTGGTCAAAAATTTTCTAAATTGGCACATTGATACTCCATGCCAACGGGTACCCCCAAACCAAGAATGGCCCACATTCGCCCATAGGTGGCGCTACAGGCCACGCCCAAAAAACAAAATTCAAAGTGATACAATTTCCACGCCATTTGTCCAAATCTTCTGAAATTTGGTGTACATGCCTCATTCCTCATGGGGAACAAAAAGCCTCAAGAACCCATAACTTCCGCCATGATGGATTTTCCCGTACGTTGAAAATTTGCGAAAACCTACAAAACTCTTCTTCTCCTGAACCGTAGCTCCAATTGACTTGAAATTTGGTACACATGTGTAGAATGGACATCCTTGAAAACGTTACTTAGGAAAAATGAATACGATACAAAATGGCTGAAAGGGGCGTGTTTATGTAAATGTCCAAATTTTAACAATATATACGTGTCAATAAATCAAATGTAATTTTGACTGATGGTTTTTCAAATCTAACATGCTTCAAGATGACATCACTCTGAAATACTGCGCAAATAATGGCCAACATTCGCCCTTAGGGGGCGCTACAGGCCACGCAGAAATTCCCATTTTCTGGTCAAAAATGTTCTAATTTGGTACATTGATACTACATGCCAACAGGAACCCACAAACCAAGTATGGCCCACATTCAGCCCTTAGGGGGCTTAAAGGCCACGCTAAAATTCCCATTTTCTGGTCAAACATTTTCTAATTTGGTACATTGATTCTATAGGCCGACAGGAACCCACAAACCAAGAATGGCCCACATTCAGCCCCTAGGGAGCACTACAGGCCACTCCAAAATTCCCATTTTCTGGTCAAATATTTTCTAATTTTGTACATTGATACTACAGGCCAACAGGAACCCACAAACCAAGAATGGCCCACATTTGCCCATAGGTGGCGCTACAGGCCACATCCCAAAAAAATATTTTCAAAGTGATACCATTTCCACGCCATTTAACGAATTCTTCTGAAACTTGGTGTACATGCCTCATTTCTCATTGGGAACAAAAAAGCCTCAAGGATCCATAAGGTCTGTATTGATGGATTTTTCTGTACACTGAAAATGTTTCGTTTAGGATTCAGACAGAAATACGTGGTTTTTGGATTCATCCATTGAGAGGGTTTAACCCCAACCCTCTACTGATCAATTTTAAATGATTTGCCATTTTGAGGAGGAATCCGCATTGCTGCTTGCAGCTATATTTATTATTATTATTATTATTATTATTCTCCTTGAGCCCCAATAGCTCAAAAAGTCACTGGTCAAAAATTTTCTAAATTGGCACATTGATACTCCATGCCAACGGGTACCCCCAAACCAAGAATGGCCCACATTCGCCCATAGGTGGCGCTACAGGCCACGCCCAAAAAACAAAATTCAAAGTGATACAATTTCCACGCCATTTGTCCAAATCTTCTGAAACTTGGTGTACATGCCTCATTCCTCATGGGGAACAAAAAAGCCTCAAGAACCCATAACTTCCGCCATGATGGATTTTCCCGTACGTTGAAAATTTGCGAAAACCTACAAAACTCTTCTTCTCCTGAACCGTAGCTCCAATTGACTTGAAATTTGGTACACATGTGTAGAATGGACATCCTTGAAAACGTTACTTAGGAAAAATGAATACGATACAAAATGGCTGAAAGGGGCGTGTTTATGTAAATGTCCAAATTTTAACAATATATACGTGTCAATAAATCAAATGTAATTTTGACTGATGGTTTTTCAAACCTAACATGCTTCAAGATGACGTCACTCTGAAATACTGCGCAAAGAATGGCCAACATTCAGCCCTAGGGGCGCTACAGGCCACGCAGAAATTCCCATTTTCTGGTCAAAAATGTTCTAATTTGGTACATTGATACTACAGGCCAACAGGAACCCACAAACCAAGAATGGCCGACATTCGCCACTAGGGGGCGCTAAAGACCACGACAAAATTCTCGTTTTCTGGTCAAATATTTTCTAATTTGGTACATTGATACTACAGGCCAACAGGAACCCACAAACCAAGAATGGCCAACATTCACCACTAGGGGGCGCTACAGGCCATGCCGAAATTCCCATTTTCTGGTCAAAAATGTTCTAATTTGGTACACTGATACTACATGCCAACAGGAACCCACAAACCAAGATTTGCCAACATTCGCCATTAGGGGGCGCTATAGGTAATTCCCAAAAGTCCCATTTTCTGGTCAAACATTTTCTAATTTGGTATATTGATTCTACAGGCCGACAGGAACCCACAAACCAAGAATGGCCCACATTCGCCCCTAGAGGGCGCTACAGGCCACTCCAAAATTCCCATTTTCTGGTCAAATATTTTCTAATTTTGTACATTGATACTACAGGCCAACAGGAACCCACAAACCAAGAATGGCCCACATTCGACCATAGGTGGCGCTACAGGCCACGCCCCAAAAAAATATTTTCAAAGTGATACCATTTCCACGCCATTTGTCCAATTCTTCTGAAACTTGGTGTACATGCCTCATTTCTCATTGGGAACAAAAAAGCCTCAAGGATCCATAAGGTCCGGTATGGATTTTCCTGTACATTGAAAATGTTTCGTTTAGGATTCAGACAAAGACATGTTTTTTTGAATTCCTTAATTGGGAGGGTTTATCCCCAACCATCTACTGATCAATTTTAAATGATTTGCCATTTTGAGGAGGAATCCACATTGCTGCTTGCAGCTATATTTATTATTATTATTATTATTCTTCTCCTTGAGCCCAAATAGCTCAAAAAGTCACTGGTCAAAAGTTTTCTAAATTGGCACATTGATAGTCCATGCCAATGGGTACCCCCAAACCAAGAATGGTCAACATTCGCCCATAGGTGGCGCTACAGGCCACGCCCAAAAAAAATATTTTCAAAGTGATACCATTTCCACGCCATTTGTCCAAATCTCCTGAAACTTGGTGTACATGCCTCATTTCTCATGGGGAACAAAAAGCCTCAAGAACCCATAACTTCCGCCATGATGGATTTTTCCGTACGTTGAAAATTTGCGAAAACCTACAAAACTCTTCTTCTCCTGAACCGTAGCTCCAATTGACTTGAAATTTGGTACACATGTGTAGAATTGAAGTCTTTGAAAATGTTACTTAGGAAAAATGAATACGATACAAAATGGCTGAAAGGGGCGTGTTTATGTAAATGTCCAAATTTTAACAATATATACGTGTCAATAAATCAAATGTAATTTTGACTGATGGTTTTTCAAACCTAACATGCTTCAAGATGACATCACTCTGAAGTACTTCGCAAAGAATGGCCAACATTCAGCCCCTAGGGGCGCTACAGGCCATGCCGAAATTCCCATTTTCTGGTCTAAAATGTTCTAATTTGGTACAATGGTACTACAGGCCAACAGGAACCCACAAACCAAGAATGGCCAACATTCAGCCTCTAGGGGCGCTACAGGCCATGCCGAAATTCCCATTTTCTGGTCTAAAATGTTCTAATTTGGTACAATGGTACTACAGGCCAACAGGAACCCACAAACCAAGAATGGCCAACATTCAGCCCCTAGGGGGCTTACAGGCCATGCCGAAATTCCCATTTTCTGGTCTAAAATGTTCTAATTTGGTACAATGGTACTACAGGCCAACAGGAACCCACAAACCAAGAATGGCCAACATTCAGCCATTAGGGGCGCTACAGGTAATTCCCAAAAGTCCCATTTTCTGGTCAAACATTTTCTAATTTGGTACATTGATTCTACAGGCCAAAAGGAACCCACAAACCAAGAATGGCCCACATTCAGCCCCTAGGGGCGCTTACAGGCCACTCCAAAATTCCCATTTTCTGGTCAAATATTTTGTAATTTTGTACATTGATACTACAGGCCAACAGGAACCCACAAACCAAGAATGGCCCACATTCGACCATAGGTGGTGCTACAGGCCACGCCCCAAAAAATAATTTCAAAGTGATACCATTTCCACGCCATTTGTCCAATTCTTCTGAAACTTGGTGTACATGCCTCATTTCTCATTGGGAACAAAAAGCCTCAAGGATCCATAAGGTCCGGTATGGATTTTCCTGTACATTGAAAATGTTTCGTTTAGGATTCAGACAAAGACATGTTTTTTGAATTCCTTAATTGGGAGGGTTTATCCCCAACCATCTACTGATCAATTTTAAATGATTTGCCATTTTGAGGAGGAATCCGCATTGCTGCTTGCAGCTATATTTATTATTATTATTATTATTATTATTATTCTCCTTGAGCCCCAATAGCTCAAAAAGTCACTGGTCAAAAATTTTCTAAATTGGCACATTGATACTCCATGCCAACGGGTACCCCCAAACCAAGAATGGCCCACATTCGCCCATAGGTGGCGCTACAGGCCACGCCCAAAAAAACAAAATTCAAAGTGATACAATTTCCACGCCATTTGTCCAAATCTTCTGAAATTTGGTGTACATGCCTCATTCCTCATGGGGAACAAAAAGCCTCAAGAACCCATAACTTCCGCCATGATGGATTTTCCCGTACGTTGAAAATTTGCGAAAACCTATAAAACTCTTCTTCTCCTGAACCGTAGCTCCAATTGACTTGAAATTTGGTACACATGTGTAGAATGGACATCCTTGAAAACGTTACTTAGGAAAAATGAATACGATACAAAATGGCTGAAAGGGCGTGTTTATGTAAATGTCCAAATTTTAACAATATATACGTGTCAATAAATCAAATGTAATTTTGACTGATGGTTTTTCAAACCTAACATGCTTAAAGATGACATCACTCTGAAGTACTGTGCAAAGAATGGCCATGCCAAAATTCCCATTTTCTGGTCAAAAATGTTCTAATTTGGTAAATTAATAGTACAGGCCAACAGGAATCCACAAACCAAGAATGACCGACATACACCACTAGGGGGCACTACAGGACAAGCCAAAATTCCCATTTTCTGGTCAAAAATGTTCTAATTCGGTACAAGAATAGTACAGGCCAACAGGAACCCTCAAACCAAGAATGGCCAACATTCGCCCCTAGGGGGCACTACAGGCCATGCCGAAATTCCCATTTTCTGGTCAAAAATGTTCTAATTTGGTACATTAATAGTACAGGCCAAAAGGAATCCACAAACCAAGAATGACCGACATTCACCACTAGGTGGCGCTAGAGGCCAAGCCGAAATTCCCATTTTCTGGTCAAAAAAGTTATAATTTGGTACATTGATACTACAGGCCAACAGGAACCCACAAACCAAGTATGGCCCACATTCAGCCATTAGGGGCGCTACAGGCCACTCCCAAAATTTCGTTTTCTGGTCAAAAATTTTCTAATATGGTACATTGATACTACTGGCCAACAGGAACCCACAAACAAAGAATGGCCAACATTCAGCCCTAGGGGGCACTAGAGGCCACGTCGAAATTCCCATTTCATGGTCAAAAATGTTCTAATTTGGTACATTGATACTACAGGACAACAGGAACCCTCAAACCGAGAATGGCCAACATTCACCCCTAGGGGCGCTACAGGTAATTCCCAAAAGTCCCATTTTCTGGTCAAATATTTTCTAATTATGTACATTGATACTACAGGCCAACAGGAACCCACAAACCAAGAATGACACACATTTGCCCATAGGAGGCGCTACAGGCCACGCCCCAAAAAATATTTTCAAAGTGATACCATTTCCACGCCATTTAACCAATTCTTTTGAATCTTGGTGTACATGCCTCATTTCTCATTGGGAACAAAAACGCCTCAAGGATCCATAAGGTATGATGGATTTTCCTGTAGACTGAAAATGTTTCGTTTAGGATTCAGACAGAAATACATGTTTTTGGATTCATCCATTGAGAGGGTTTAACCCCAACCCTCTACTGATCAATTTGAAATGATTTGCCATTTTGAGGAGGAATCCGCATTGCTGCTTGCAGCTATATTTATTATTATTATTATTATTATTATTCTCCTTGAGCCCCAATAGCTCAAAAAGTCACTGGTCAAAAATTTTCTAAATTGGCACATTGATACTCCATGCCAACGGGTACCCCCAAACCAAGAATGGCCCACATTCGCCCATAGGTGGCGCTACAGGCCACGCCCAAAAAAACAAAATTCAAAGTGATACAATTTCCACGCCATTTGTCCAAATCTTCTGAAATTTGGTGTACATGCCTCATTTCTCATGGGGAACAAAAAGCCTCAAGAACCCATAACTTCCGCCATGATGGATTTTCCGTGACGTTGAAAATTTGCGAAAACCTACAAAACTCTTCTTCTCCTGAACCGTAGCTCCAATTGACTTGAAATTTGGTACACATGTGTAGAATTGAAGTCTTTGAAAACGTTATTTAGGAAAAATGAATACGATACAAAATGGCTGAAAGGGGCGTGTTTATGTAAATGTCCAAATTTTAACAATATATACGTGTCAATAAATCAAATGTAATTTTGACTGATGGTTTTTCAAACCTAACATGCTTCAAGATGACATCACTCTGAAGTACTGCGTAAAGAATGGCCAACATTCGCCCCTAGGGGGCGCTACAGGCCATGCCGAAATTCCCATTTTCTGGTCTAAAATGTTCTAATTTGGTACATTGATACTACAGGCCAACAGGAACCCACAAACCAAGAATGGCCAACATTCACCCCTAGGGGGCGCTACAGGCCATTCCGAAATTCCCATTTTCTGGTCAAAAATTTTCTAATTTGGTACACTGATACTACAGGCCAACAGGAACCCACAAACCAAGAATGGCCAACATTCGCCCCTAGGGGGCGCTACAGGCCACTCCAAAATTCCCATTTTCTGGTCAAATATTTTCTAATTTTGTACATTGATACTACAGGCCAACAGGAACCCACAAACCAAGAATGGCCCACATTCGACCATAGGTGGCGCTACAGGCCATGCCCCAAAAAATTTTTTTCAAAGTGATACCATTTCCAAGCCATTTAACCAATTCTTCTGAAACTTGGTGTACATGCCTCATTTCTCATTGGGAACAAAAAAGCCTCAAGGATCCATAAGGTCCGGTATGGATTTTCCTGTACATTGAAAATGTTTTGTTTAGGATTCAGACATAGACATGTTTTTGAATTCCTTAATTGGAAGAGTTTATCCCCAACCATCTACTGATCAATTTTAAATGATTTGCCATTTTGAGGAGGAATCCGCATTTCTGCTTGCAGCTATATTTGATATTATTATTATTATTATTCTCCTTGAGCACCAATATCTCAAAAAGTCACTGGTCAAAAGTTTTCTAAATTGGCACATTGATACTCCATGCCAACGGGTACCCCCAAACCAAGAATGGTCAACATTCGCACATAGGTGGCGCTACAGGCCATACCCAAAAAAAAAATTCAAAGTGATACCATTTCCACGCCATTTGTCCAAATCTTCTGAAACTTGGTGTACATGCCTCATTTCTCATGGGGAACAAAAAAGCCTCAAGAACCCATAACTTCTGCCATGATGGAGTTTTCCATACTTTGAAAACTTGCAAAAACTTACAAAACTCTTCTTCTCCTGAACCGTAGCCCCAATTGACTTGAAATTTGGTACACATGTGTAGAATTGAAGTCTTTGAAAATGTTATTTAGGAAAAATGAATACGATACAAAATGGCTGAAAGGGGCGTGTTTATGTAAATTTCCAAATTTTAACAATATATACATGGCAATAAATCAAATGTAATTTTGACTGATGGTTTTTCAAACCTAACATGCTTCAAGATGACCACTCTGAAGTACTGCGCAAAGAATGGACAACATTCGCCCCCTAGGGGGCGATACAAGCAACACTAAAATTCCCATTTTCTGGTCAAAAATGTTCTAATTTGGTACATTGATACTACAGACCAACAGGAATCCACAAACCAAGAATGACCGACATTCGCCCCTAGGTGGCGCTACAGGCCAAGCCGAAATTCCCATTTTCTGGTAAAAAATTTTCTAATTTGTACAACGATACTACAGACCAACAGGAACCCACAAACCAAGAATGGCCAACATTCGCCACCAGGGGCGCTACAGGCCATGCCAAAATTCCCATTTTCTGGTCAAAAATGTTCTAATTTGGTACACTGATACTACATGCCAACAGGAACCCACAAACCAAGAATGGCCAACATTCGCCCATAGGGGGCACTACAGGTAATTCCCAAAATTCCCATTTTCTGGTAAAAAATGTTTCTAATTTTGTACATTGATACTACAGGCCAACAGGAACCCACAAACCAAGAATGGCCCACATTCGCCCATAGGTGGCGCTACAGGCCACACCCCAAAACAATATTTTCAAAGTGATACCATTTCCACGCCATTTGTCCAATTCTTCTGAAACTTGGTGTACATGCCTCATTTCTCATTGGGAGCAAAAAAGCCTCATGATCCATACGGTCCGGTATGATGGATTTTCCTGTACACTGAAAATGTTTAGTTTAGGATTCAGACAGAAATACGTGTTTTTGGATTCATCCATTGAGAGGGTTTAACCCCAACCCTCTACTGATCAATTTTAAATGATTTGCCATTTTGAGGAGGAATCTGCATTGCTGCTTGCAGCTATATTTATTATTATTATTATCATCCTCAGTAGGCCTATTATCATTACTAGGCTATTGCTATAATTGGGAATTGGCACCAGACCTCTGATATTAATTTATGCTTTATTATTGTTATTATTACTAGGCCTAATAGTAGGCATCATCTGCATTTTTTACAGAAGCTTGCTGGTAGGTGATGTTAATGTGAGACCTGAGCCTGCTTTGCCTTGCAAAGATCCTCAATTCTTGGCTCAATGTTTGATAAACATAGCCTCCAATCATCCTCGATTTGTGCACGATTGCGGTATTTCGTTTTGAGTGCAGTCATTTTTGAGAATCCTGCCTCACACAAATATGTCGACGCGAAAGGAAGGAGAATCTTCAAGGCGACGTCACAGAGTTCAGGGTATTCCTGCATCAATGCTGCCCAGAATGACGAAAGAGGGCAGGAGCTAAAGAGTTCCTTCAGTCTACTGTCACTCTTCAGCTCAGTAAGCTGTTCCTGCATATCAATTGATAGCTCGTTTGCAGTGCACACAAACAGATCTCGAACCCACGCAAAAGAGCGATAATCCTCTTTAAAGTACGTCGCAAATTGTTTTCTCATTGCTGACAGGTGCTCAGACGCTGATTGAAATAGGGAGGAGAAATCGTGTGACGTGCCTGCATCAGTGATAAAGTCTGCAAGGCTGGGGAACATGTCGCAGTTCCCTCGACTGATGCGGCCATGCCAGAGGTCTAGTTTTTGTGTGAAGGTGTGCACTTTGTCTGCAAGGAGCAAAATATGAGTTTTGCGGCCTTGCAAAGACAGGTTGAGGCCATTCAAGCAGTCAAATATATCGACCAAATAGGACAGAGACGCAAGCCACATAGTGTCATCCAAATGCTTCGCCAGATCTGATTTGATTTCTGTCAAAAACCACTTCACCTCCTCTCGCAGCTCATACAACCGCTGTAACACCCGCCCCTGGAGAGCCAGCGAACTTCAGTGTGCAGAAGCAGCTGTTCGTGCCCTGACCCCATCTCCTGGCAGAGGACCCCAAACAAGCTGAGAGTTTAGCGGCCGTGATTTGATGAGATTTATTATTTTCACGGATTGGTTCAGCACGGAGTCAAAGAGAACTGGCATTTTTTTAGCAGCTAGTGCTTCGCGATGGACCATGCAATGTGTCCATTTCACAAGTGGAGCTACTTGCTGAACGCGAGCAGCTAGGCCACGCTCACGCCCCGTCATTGCCTGCGCACCATCCGTGCATAGGCCAACGCATCGGTCCCAAGCCAAACCATTTTCACGGATAAAAATATCAAGGACATTGAAAATGGCTTCTCCTGTAGTGTGCGACTGAAGAGGCCGGCAAAACAGGACATCCTCCTCAATCGCCTTGTCCTGCAGATACCTGACATAGGTGAGGAGCTGTGCCAGCCCAGCAATATCAGTGGATTCGTCCAGCTGCAGCGCGTAGTAAGGACACTTTTTTATGAACTCTATCAGTTGCTCTCTGATATCATTGGACATGTCTACAATTCTCCTAGCGACTGTGTCATTGGACAGTGGTACTGCACCGAGTTTGGCTGCTGCACTATCGCCTATCATTATTCTGCACATGTCTTGCGCTGTCGGCAAAATGAGAGTCTCGGCGATTGTATGCGGTTTACCCAGTTTACCGATCCTTTTGGCCACTACATACGATGCCTCCAAACACTGTTTTTAGACACAGTGCTGTGCACTGAAATGGTTTCCTGTTGCTGATGGAGGCCATCAAGCTTTCTTTTAAAATATTCAGCTGGTTTATTTTTAATGCCAGCATGCTTTGTTTCGAGGTGCCTTTTTAATTTGCAGGGCTTCATACTGTCGTTTGCCAGCACCTCAGCACACATGACACACTGAGGTCTCAGATCAGCCGTGACTGTAAACCCAAATTGCAGGTATGCTTCATCGTACCTTCGAAGCTTTTTTGCAGCTGGTGGTGCGTCGGTTGGCTTGTTGGTCCTCACAAGAAATTTCTCCATTTTGATGTGTTTTCAATAAATTTTAGGCAATATGTAACTGTGTGTGTGGTGTATGTTGAGAGAAGTATCAGGGGCTAATCAGTCGGGACTTAGGCACAATCTTTAATTAAACAAACAAAATAATTATTTTGCAGACAATTCAGATTTTATTTTAATACTTAACGATTGTAGTCCTTGTCAGTGTGTGTGTGTGTGTGTGTGTGTGTGTGTGTGTGTGTGTGTGTGTGTCTTAGTCATGTGGGTAGTTTTAGCTAAGTGTAGCTACTGCCTAGCAGTTAAAAAAAATACTGGCTAGGGCTGAGATTTGATCTAATCTTAAAAAAGAATGTTTGTGGGTTTAGTCTTTAAAAAGACTGTTGGGGTTTTGTAGTAAAGGCCTATGTAAATCGAGATTGATAAGACTAGCGAGAGCTGGCACAAGCGAACTTGGCAAGAGACTAGACTAGAGTGAATGGAAAGCTATGTCGTGAGTCAATTTAAATGCAGTGATTTATTTTTGTGTGAGAGTGAGTGAACATTTACATTTATACCCCGCTCTGTAAGCCAGGACAGGAACGGCGGCGGCCATGCGCATGCGCGATTCATTTGCAGCCTGGACGCAGAGGGGTGTGTGTCTCCTCTCTGCTCTGACTGCTGCGCGAGGCTACTGAGAGACTGACCGCCTGTGAGTGCTTTTGGACGGGAGAGGGGCTCACTGCAGCACCCGCTGTTCACAGTAGGCCTAACTGCAGAGTGATTCGTGCTTTCGAGTCTCCAAACACCACAAAAGTCTCCAAAAACACCAGTAAAAGTCGCTGTATTTGTTGCTTTTGACCAAAAAAAAAAGCCGCCAGGAGGATGATTTGTTTGTGTTATAATCAGTGCTTGAAGTGGGGGGAAAAGGTGGCGGCACTCTCTTTGCATTGGCAAATCATGACATTTTTACACTGAAAAACAAAACTTGGAGATATTGCTGTTACAACAATGTATTGTTATTTATTTAGCATAGCGCATCTCACAGCAATACTCAATCGTGTTTTGAATGATTCAGTGTTGTGAACGAATCGGTTGAGTCAAAGATTCAATGACCCATTCACAAACATCTGTCTCATTCTTGATGAATCAGCAGTCTGAACGAATCGTTTGAATGAACGACTCAATGACTCGCTTAATAAAACCGCTTATGCTTATCACCTGCATTTGCGCTCACTATCGACAAACCAATCAAATTTGTTCAAAACTTTTTTTTTAAATCAGTCCAAACACATTTTAATTTGTATTCAGGAGTTATGTATATACAGAACTATAACTTTTTATGACGGTAGTTTAGTGATAAAAAAAATGTGGCCAAAAACATTTTTTTTCCAGTTTTTTTTCCCTTCCATCGTAGCCTACTCGCGCCGCCCCACCGGTTGAGAACCACTGCTGTATAGTACCACGCCTTTACAAAAAAGTTGATTGAGAAAGCGGTGGGAGGATGCTAAAGAGAGCGATTA
The DNA here is from genome assembly GCF_025860055.1 of Xyrauchen texanus. Lineage (NCBI taxonomy): Eukaryota > Metazoa > Chordata > Actinopteri > Cypriniformes > Catostomidae > Xyrauchen > Xyrauchen texanus. The sequence goes on along the minus strand of NC_068320.1, from coordinate 4,697,412 downwards.
GCTGGATTCAAAGCACCAGCAAGCAAGCAAGCAGGAGAATTATTAAAATATATAGCAAAAGATCCTTCACACTGTGTCTCCAATAAAGTATTTGTTCTTCAAAATCATCTGCCATTGGATGAAGTAATGCAGGGCCGGTCCAAGCCTTTATGGGACCCTAAGCCGAATTTGATTTGGGGGCCACTCGGTGCTGCCAATATGATTGAATATTGTCAATGTTTGATTATTCGCCCACTATAAATCTAACACACCCCTTATCAATTTTCTTAGTTGTAGCTGTGTTGCTTACAACATTCCAATTTTACCCTTCTATGGTTGTCCCTTGTTGTCCCTCTGTTACCAGTTTTGTGGACTTCCTAGAGAACAATTTGCAGCAGAAGCTATAGACTGCATCATTTCTTTTTGAATAAGTGAGCCAGTTCCACTTACATTTTTTCCCCATTAATTAATTTTCTGTAGGTGTAGTGTAGTGGAAGCTTTGGCCATCAGGTTTTTCAGGGAATGTGAAGTTTTCCTATATAGGCAGTGACCCTCTGCTTACCAGATCAGTCCTTTCTGAGTCAGACAGGATAGATGGACCCCACTCAGCTGGGTCAACTGGAGGAGCTGCTGATCCATGGTGTAGGCTGGAAGTTGCTAAGCGAGTGAATGTGACAACGATCCCAATGACCACAGAAGTAGAAGGACCTATAAAGAAATTACATTAATAATTATAATTAGAAATATTAATCTCAGGATATTCTACAGTAAACTGAGCAAATACAAAGGCTGCTGTGCTATTAACGTGCCACATCTGCTGAGGTTGAAACAGACACGGAAGGAACATTAGGATCAGTGGATGCAAGTGCTGGGAAGTGCTCCTCGCCTGCAGAGGATGGACCTGATGAAAGATGAAAATAATAATAATAAAAGCTAGCCAGCTATAAAAGCTAAGGTAATGCAACTATCAGTCAAAAACAAAGGCATAGTTTTAATATGGTTTAATAATGATCTGGAATTGTTGAAAAATCATCATCAGCTGTAGCACTGGCACTTGGGGCAGGTGGGGCACAACAAAATTTGGTTGTGCCCCACCTCCAAAATATTTCAACAGTGCTCCTAAGGAAGTTTCATAAGAGTACATATTTGACAGAACAGAATGTTATTTTCTCAACAAATTATTATACACCACAGCAAGACATCTGTACACCTAAAATAACAACTCTTAATCTGTAACTAGCTAACTGAGGCATAATGATATTGGGATATAATAGCAAAGACCCCAAAATGGTAGACTAATGTAAATAATGTTAAGTTGTTATCAGTACCAATTTTATGGAACAGAAGCTTATTTTATTACAAAAATATATACACAGGAAAGTTATTTTTACACAGAAGACAAAAACTTTAATCTAAAACTTGCTAAGTAATATGTTGTACTAATAATATATTAAGATGTCAAGGCTATTTACGGATGTTTAATCAAACTTTCCTAAAAAAGAAGATATGCTACATAGGCTATGTTAACTATCTAGCCAGCTAATGTTAGCTCGTAACATAGCCTAGCTACTTAACATACCTTTATCGTGCTGTTTTCGTCTTTTTCCTTTTCTCTGCACCAGAGGATATGTCCTTTTTTGTGACATTGCTGTTTTGCTGTCTGAATGTGCTTGCATCCTGCAGCCCATTAACATAATATTGCGTTTAATATTGCGTTTTTGTATAATTACCATTGTCCATTGACAGTATAATCACACAAAAAAACAAACAAAATCAAGCTGTCATTTCATGTGGTCTTGGGGGCTCTAAGCAACCGCTTAGTTCGCTTATGCCTTGGGCCGGCTCTGAAGTAATGTATTGACTTTGTGTTTAAAAGTAATGCATATTTTGAGTAAAATGAATTAATAATACTATACAGAATAAAAAGAGATACATATATTATTCTACATGAGTTATACAGTATATTTAGCATAACAAAATATTATATGCAGACGATACTTTTTTATTTAACAATAAGTGAAAAGTGTAATTTTCCATTCAAGATGATGCATAACCACAAGGCTGCAGATCAGGTACGGGTGAGAGGACTTTAGTGACGTACTGCAATGGGGCATAATACTAAGAGTTTGATAAGGAGGAAGGTAAGACATGGGAATCTTTGAATGGAACACTAGTTATAAAAACAACATGTATTGGCAATTATGAATGAATTAATTTACAAAAATGGATCCAAAGTGACTTACAAATCCATGACCTTTGCGTTGCTATGGCCATGCTCTACCAGTTGAGCTTCAGAAACCCTTAATTATCAACAATGTGATTTTGAAAAGTTTGTAAATTATCCTCTGTAACTATTCAGGGGGTGAAAAAAAGGGCCGGGGGGGTTGATGTTGCCCTTTTTCTCAGTTTGAGCCACTGCCCATCAAAATGTCTGTTCACGGCCCTGGTGCTAAAGATGACTAAATACATGTATGTTATTTTTGATTACTTTTGAAAGATTGTTTATGAGAAAAATAGTTTTCCCATGCTCTTTAAAAATTTATTGTTACAAGATATGTGCCTTTCATCAGACATGTATGGATATGTTATTAATAATGAAAATTCAAAATGTGGAATGATCTAGTAAAATGTTCATTTAAATTTAACCAAGCTTATTTAAGTTCCAAGTACATCTGATATTTATGTAAAAGTTTGATTGTACTCTCTCTCTCTTCAATTTTATTTCATGAAATTAAGTTAATTTGACATAATTTTATATAATTGAAATTTACTGCAAGAAATTGTGAAATAAAATGTATTTACAGTCAAAGAACAATATTACTAAACTAATCAGATACGGACAAATTACAGCAGAAATAAAACAAAATTATATCACTTAAAGAAAAACTCAAACACAACGACAGAGTAAAATGCAATGCTATCTAGAATATACCATGGCAGACTATCTGTACAGTCACAGATAAAAAAAAAACTGAGCCACAGTGGACACAACCTCACTATAGACACAAGAAAACATGGTATCCACATTGTAATCAAAACTAAATTGAGATAGCACTGCATTTTCAGAATGTGCAAAATATACAAACATCCGGGGAAAATTTTACCATGAAATTAAAAATATCCACTGCACATTTGAAATTTAATAATAGCAAACAATGAAAAACTGTCCTTATTGGAAGAACACAAGGACTGCTGTGTGATAGCAGCACAATACGAGTCTGTCTGCCACAGAATGGGGGACAGTGAACTGACCAGAGTCTGTGTCTCTATCACATTTTTTACTATGGCGCTTTAGTAATATTTTCTATTTCCTATATGTGTAACTTAATTTCCCCTTCTGTCACTCACTCTACATTGTGTCGATGTAGTGACTCTCTTAAGAGCCTCGGTTACCTCTTATCTTTGTGAAAAAGCCAATGAGAATTGGCGAACAGAATTTGCATGCCCCTCCCCCGGACATACGGGTATAAAATGAGGGAAGTGTGCGTCTGTTCATTTTTTCTTCAGAGCCGAGCGGTTGTGTTTCAGCGAGCTGAGTAAACCCACTGCTGTTCCACTCACCTCTGTAGAGCATACGCTGTTGAAAATATGGCGCATTTCAACAGCTTTTCTCTTCTTCTGCATGCCAGTACAGACCACGCCCCTGGGCGCTTCGACAGCCCTCTGAAATAGAGTATCATTCTCTAAAAGAGTACGCGCATTGATGTTGAACGTCTTTTTAAATACGTGTCTTTTTCTAGATGCCCTTCCTTCCTTGTGTCATTCCTGGATGTGGTCGCAGCTTCTAGTGTCTGGGCAGAGATCACACAGAGGCAGTGTTTGTGGACGGCTCATGTTTACATTTACGTTTATGCATTTGGAACACGCTTTTATCCAAATCGACTTACAGCTGAGATTGGAGACTCCACCCTCAAGTAGTCCAGCTGATTTGGGGTCGGTTAGGCAGAGCACAGGTAGATCTGTTTGCCTCCCAAGAATCCACCCACCGCCCGCTCTGTTACTCTCTGACAGAAGCCTCTCTCGGCACACACCCTGGCAAATTCCCCTGAGGAAGGACCTTCTTTCTCAGGGACAGGGCACCCACAGGCATCCACATCCAGACCTCTGGAACCTCCATGTCCGGCCCTTGGACTGGATGCTGAACATCTAAACGGTCTTCCACAAGCAGTCATAGACACAATCACTCAAGCCAGAGCTTCCTCTACCAGGCAGCTTTATGCCCTAAAGTGGTGCTTATTCGCAAATTGGTGTTCTTTCTGAGCTGTAGACCCACAGAGGTGTGCAGTAGGATCATTGCTTTCATTCCTGCAGGAGAGGCTGGAGGGGCAGCTGTCCCCCTCCACCTTAAAGGTTTATGTATCTGCCATAGCAGCTCACCATGATGCAGTGGACAGTAAGTCGTTAGGGAAGCACTACCTGATAATTTACTTACAGCCGCTAGAATCAGTTGAACTAAAGGCCCACCCCTTGAAGATGGCCCTCCTGATTGCACTCACTTCCGTCAAGAGCCTACAAGCCTTCTCTGTCAGCGACACTTGCGTGGAGTTCAGTCCGGCAGTCTCTCACGTCATCCTGAGACCCCAACCGGGCTACGTGCCCAAGGATCCTATTACCCCTTTGAGGGATCAGGTAGGCTGGGTCTGCCTCCTCCCGGGAGGAGGCAGAACCAGCCTTAGCATTGCTGTGTCCGGTGATTTCTTTGCGCACCTATTTGGATCGCACGCAGAGATTTAGGCACTCTGAGCAGCAACTTTGTCTGTTTTGGTGGACAGAGCTCCACTGGATCGTGGACACCATTGCGTTGGTTTACCAGACCCAAACCGTGCCCGCCTTCTTTCGGGTTCAAGCACACTCTACAAGGAGTGTGGCATCCTCGTGGCACTGGCCAATGGCACCTCTCTAGCGGACATCTGCAGAGCTTCGGGCTGGGCAACACCCAATACCTTTGTGAGATTTTACAGTCTCTTCCTGTGTTTTGACAGGTCCGAACACATAGAATTCGGTAATATGGTACAGCTGGCCGGGTGTATTGTTTGCGCATAGCACCTTTCCCCTCCCCTGAGGTGAAGACGTGCGCTCTACTCCCCCAGTCAAGTCCACAAGTCCTCCCTAGCCTTCTGGATCCGAACTCAGTGGTGTCTGGCTCCAGACTCACTGCAGGCGCCGACTTCTGGAACAGGTGCTCCACAGGTTCTGATAATTCCAAAAATGATATATTTTCTGTGGTACGGTCCCTCTGTTGGTGGACCTGCGTCTCACTCCCGGCTTGTAGAGCTCCTTGTATGACGTCTTTTGGGGCATTGGGGAAGGTTACGTGCAGTCTGATGCACTCACTATTTTTGCACGCAGCAGCTTACTTGCACCTGCATCAGCAGTTCACGTAACACGGTTCAGTATTGTGGCATTTTTAGATAGGGACCCCTAGTGTCACTACAGCAACACAACGTTGAGGGAGTGACAGAAGGGGAACGTCTCGGTTACTTTCGTAACCTCCGTACCCTGTTAGAGGGAACGAGATGAGGGAATGAGACAAGCACAACACTGTACTAGCCGCTGAAATGGCCGGGACCTTACTCTCGGCTCTTCAGCTCAAATCCTGTCTGAACAGATGCACGTTTCCCTCCTTGTCCGGGGGAGGGGCATTAAAATTCTGTTCGCCAATTCTCATTGGCCTTTTCTCAAAGATAGAGGTTACCGAGGCTCTCAAGAGAGACTCCAAGTGTCACTACATCGACACGTCTCATTCCTTCAATCAGGGAACGTAGGTTACGCCAGTAACCGAAATGTTTTTTTTTATTTAAAATGATCCTTTTTACCTTATTTGTCAAGTAGACATTGCATACAGTATATTTTTTTTCCTTTATTGTATGTGCACTGTTTTGCATGTACTTTGTTTTGTACTGTTTTATTTGTCTGCAGCTCAGCTGCAAATGCTTTGGCAATATGAATACACAAATATTTGTCATGCCAATAAAGCACCTTAAAACTGTTCACTGCTCCCTACTCACTGAGCATGGGACATCTGTTGAAGTTGACAAAATTAATTGTGCTCCAGATTGCCGGCAGCGAGCTCCTCATAGATATTGTGTGTCTATGTATGTGTATATATATATATATATATATATATATATATATATATATATATATATAGTTATAATTAATTACTATTAATCAAGGTTAATAAATGCTTTAAAAAACATTATTCATATTTAGTTCATGATACATAATAAAGTTAGTGAATAGCACATTTTTGTACACCTATTCATGCAAACACCATATTAGTGTAAAATATTTTGACCTAAAAACTGAAAAATAAATAAAATAAAATAAACTGTACAAACACAAAATAATTCTGAATCCCTGAACATGAATTTTACCATTAAAATCAAAATCTGGTTAAAAAAAAAACTTAAATGTCATTCAAAGGCCACTGATACATTAGTACAGGTTATAAATGATGGTAGTGTGCAAAATATTTGCCACTAATTACGGCGTGAAAACAAGCATCTGCTGTTAAGCCGGAATGTCGTCCCACATTCCATGTCTGGTGTGGAAATGGTGCAAAAAATTTCGAAGGTGGAGACGCTCCACCTCTAACCCGTTTCCTAAGACTCTATAGGATCAAAAATAAGATTACATTTTGAGATTATATTAACATAACCTGCTTATTCAAAATATTTAAAGGTAAAGTTCACCTTAAAATAAAAATTATGTCATTATACAATCAATCACCCTCTTGTCGAATAGTGTTTTTATTGTCTAGTTTTTGTGTAAATTAAATCATTTCATAATCTGGACATGGGCTAGACATGAACTTTGGAGTAGGTGAACTTAAATTTCAGTCAGGCAAGCGAATATGGAGTGGTGGTGGTGGTGTAGTGGGCTACAGCCATAACTGTTAATCAGAAGGTTGCCGGTTCGATCCCCACGGCCACCACCATTGTGTCCTTGAGCATGGCACTTAGCTCCGGGGAGATTGTTCCTATAATAAGTGCACTGTAAGTCGCTTTGGATAAAAGTGTCTGCCAAATGCATAAATGTAAATGTAATATCATATGGCTTCAGAAGAATTGGAATTTAGTGCATGGGTTGTGATGGACAACTAATGGTGATTTTATAGTGTTGTCGTTGTTGTCATTTTTGGAACTTGACTGTCATTGTATGGCAAGAGCTGCATAAAAATTCTTCAAAAAATTCTACTTTTGTGTTCCATGGACATGAGAAACAGAATACAGGTTTGAAATGACATAAACATGAGTAACTAATGACAGAATTTGTATTTCTTTTGTGAACTATTCCTTTAAGATATTCCAAAAACTAGAGAATTTGTATAAAATCAATAATGATGGCCTCTCGTTACCTGTCTAACAACTCCCAGTCTTCACCTCCCCATTTTTCTTTAAATTCTTTTGTGTTCATGCCACCAATACGAACCATGTCTGATTTGTAGATTCCCATCAGACCATAACCAGCAGTCTCCCAAAAACCTATGGAACAGAAGAAATATTTGGCCTCACTCAATCAATAAGAGAACACATCAACGTTAATATCAAGTATAACTTATTTTGTATTTCCAGATGGAAATAACAGTTCTTGTAAATAAGCAAAATAAACTTTAATGTTTTAGGTAAGCTTATGTTTTAAACTTTCATTCTGCATAAAATAAATGCCGAATCAGAATCACCTTAAAAGAAAAGTTCACCCAAAAATTGTATTCTCTCAACATTTACTCAGTCATGTCATCCCATATGTGCATGAATTTTTCTTCTTCTGCAGAACACAAATTAAGATTTTAGAAGAATATTTCAGCTCTGTAGGTCAACACAATGCAAGTGAATGGTGACCAAAACTTTGAACCTCCAAAAAGCACATGAAGACAGCATTCCAGTGGGTTAATCAATGTCTTCTGAAGAGATCCAATAATTATTTTGGTCGGAACAGACCAAAATATAACTATAAAATATTTTTACTGTACATCTTGCCATTGCAGTCTCTAAGCACAATCATGATTTCATGCTCGATTACACTTCCTAGAGCTTGACGCATGCACAGAGTGGTAGATGGCACTAGGAAGTATAATCAAGCTTGAAATCATTGCCAAGGAGACTGCAGATTCCAAGATTCATAGTTAAAAACGAGTTATATTTTGGTCTGTTCTCATCCAAAATTTACTGGATCGCTTAAGAAGACATTGGTTAAACCACTGGAGTCGTATGGAACACTTTTATGCTGCCTTTATGTGCTTTTTGGACCTTTAAATCACTTTCATTGTATGGACTTACAGACCTCAGATATTCACCTACAAATATTTGTTTGTGTTTAGCAGAAGAAAAAAGTTGTAGACATCTGGGATGGCATGAGTGTGAGAAAATGATGAGAAGATTTTTTGGGGGAACATTGCAGTTGTCATGACACTCAGCATGTGTCTTGTTTTCTATTAGCTGTGCATGAGAATCCACACAAAACAGAGGTTTTGTTCAGCTTTTGCAGTGTAAAGTAAATAATGCACAAATAACCGATTCACAATTAAGTATGCAAACAAATGTAAGAAAGAAGACAATTTGCAATTCTGTCAGCAAATATTAAAATGGTGAAATGGCTGTCAGGTGGATTTTTGGTGGTTGTCAGAGCTATGCTATGCTAATGTGGTCTGAGTGCTGAGGGTTTTTTATGGTGTTCTGTAGGGATAGGCTTCTACATACACTTCTACATACACTGATGAGACAAAACATTATGATCACCTGCCTAATATAATGTTGGTCCTATGTGTGCCACCAAAATAGTGCCGACCTGCTGAGGTATGGACTCTAAAAGACCCCTAAAGGTGTGCTGTAATATCTGGGACTCTAAAAGACCCCTGAAGGTGTGCTGTAATATCTGGCACCAAAAAATTAGCAGCAGATCCTTCAAATCCTGTAAGCTGCTGTAACCCGCACAAGAAGAGACAGTCACAATGTAAGTCAAACTGCGTTTTATTGCAGGCAGGCAAAAGTACAATCAAGGGGCAAATCCAGTGAAGAATGGTCAGGGTGAGCGTTAAATCGAAGCCGGGGAATCAAGATAGGGTAAAGGGGCAAATCCAGGAGAGAGTGGTCAACGAGAGCGTAGGGGGTCAAAGCCGGGGTAATCAGAATCAGCGAGACGGGACTAGAGGGAGCAAAAGACAGGGGAACAAGGGGAGCTCGAAAGCCGGGGAATCAAGAGGAAAATGACGAGACTAGTGGGAGCAAAAGACAGGGGAACAAGGGGAGCTGGCAAGCTACGAGGTGAACGAGAGGAGGTCAAAACTAGACGAGACTAGCGGGGGGCAAAGACACGGGAAACTAAATACAATAACCAACAACCGTGAGACGAAAGGGTAGTGATATATATAGGGGCGAGTGCAGGTGTAAACCATGACAGGTGATGAGACGAGTGCAGGTGAAACTAATGTGCAGGAGTGCAGATGACGCGAGTGCAGGTGGTCATAATGTTCTGGGGGATTGGAAACGCGTGAGAAACTCGAGGAAGGGAGATTGCCTACGAGCATGTGAGCGAGTAGGAGCAAAGTGGGCGTGCGAGCTCGAGGGGGCGGAACGAGCATGGAAGCTCGAGGGGGCGGAGCGAGGGAGCGGGGTTCGTGACAGCTGCGAGGTGGAGCCGTCGTGGATCAGACCTGTTGGTCCAGCACATCCCACAGACGCTCAACGGATTATCCTACTGAAAGAGGCCATTGCCATCAGGGAATACCACTGCCATGGTATTTCACCCAAATTTGGAATGCCCAATGCGCTTTAAATCCTCGTTGTGGTGCTGTAGTGACTCACCTCAATTCGGGTGGTGGAGGATGAATCTCAGTTGCCTCTGCGTTTGAGACCGTCAATCCGTGCATCTTATCATGTGGTTTGCTGAGCACGTTACTGCAGAGACATAGTACATGTGGAGGCTTCACGCTATTCTCTGTGGCATCCACGCACAACTCACCACATGCCCCACCGAGAGCAAGAACCACATTATAGGGACCACGAGGCGGTTACCCCATGTGACTCTACCCTCCCTAAAAACCGGGCCAATTTGGTTGCTTAGGAGACCTGGCTGGTGTCACTCAGCAAGCCCTGGATTTGAACTCGTGACTCCAGAGGTGGTAGTCAGCAACTTTACTCGCTGAACTACCCAGGCCCCCCTCCCATATACATCATTAACATTTTCTGTGATTGTGCCACATTAGACCTTCTGTTGGTTCGGACCAGACAGCCTTTGTTTCCCTCACGCATCGATGAGCCCTGGGCACCCAATACCCTGTTGCCGGTTTGTGGTTTGTCCCTCCTCGGACCACTGTTGGTAGGTACTTAGCACTGCTGACCGGGAGCTCCCCACAAGCCTTGCCATTTCAGAGATGCTCTGACCCAGTCATCTGGCCATAACAATTTGCCCCTTGTCAAAGTCACTCATTACTCCTGCTCATTTCTCCTGCATTCAACATGTTACCTTTGAGAACTGATTGTTCGCTTACCATCTAATCTACACAGACCTTGACATGTGGTATTGTTATGAGATGATCAACACTATTCACTTCACCTGTGAGTGGTCATAATGTTTTGGCTCAACAGTTCATATCAGCTAGGCTGATAAATTTGTCCATTTTTATATTATTGCATTGTAAATATTTTTGTGAATTTTGATCAAATTTAGTTTAGCATTAAAATATAAAAATAAAACATGAATTAAGATAAAATCCCTAAGCAATATAATCATGTATAATCATTGACAATAAGAAATATTAACAGCCTTGCAAGGACTGTAATTAGAACAAATTTGAGACCAGTACCAGTTGGGTCTCTTGGAGATGCTCCGCAATCCAGTCTCATCACAACTGGAGCATAGACCATCTTTCCCTCGATAGTGTGTTTACGTATGTAGTTTATTATATTCACAGGATAGTAGAGGTGCAGGTCGCACAGGAACAAAATACTGTGCTCATCCTAAGGAGGAAAGACCCAAATTAAAATATAGCATTCATCTACATTTCATCCATTCTTCATCTATGGTTTCCTTCATCTAAAATAGTAGCATTGAAGGAATATGAGCTATAATTATTGAACCTACCTACTTGAGTTTACCTACTTCAACAAGGTCTATTCCAGCTTGAAGGCCCCCCGATCTCTGAAAATTACCTTCCATCTTCCGATACTGGTAACTGTAAATATATGCAGACAACTTTAGCATTCACATAACAAACTTGTGTCAAAAACATTAAAAACAAAGTACATTACCTTGGTAATTTTGCTTTTTTAAGTCTTTCATTTATATCAACATCAGAACTGCTGTAGTCTATAATGATAACATTAAAGTGTTTGTCCCCAGTTACTCTGTAAATTTTCTCCATTTCCCTGATAAACTGTATAATCCATCTGGCCTGATTTTTCACTGTTGAGAGATTAGAGGAATAGTAAACACGTTCAATGCTTGCATTCACAATTTGCCTTTTGCACACACCGTGTCCTGATGAAAAGACCAGCTTAAACCAGCCTAAGGTGTTTTGCTGGTCTTAGCTGACCACCAGGCTGGTTTTTACCAGTCAGACTGGTGTGGTTTGATGATTTTAAAGGGGTTTTGGTCAGTCTGGGAGACCAGCTAAACCCCAACGTGGCCAAGATGGAAGACCATGTAAACCAATCAAATACTTGCGTATCCCGTACAATGATGTAACTCACTGCGTATCCACCATAATATGATGCATCATTGTAGAAATTAACTAGCTAGTCATGACTGTTTCCCAAAACAGTAGAAACTATGTTGCACATCCATTGTTGCAACCACGTTTGCTTAGATGTTATTGACGTTACTCAGGGGGTGGAGGAATACCTTCCGCAAATATTTAATTATAATAGCTAATTTTCACATACACCAGAAAGCAATTTAATGCAAGAAAGCTGCTGAAGACACGAAAACGACATGCACTTTGTAATGCAACAGATGTATTGTGCTGCAATAGATGGGTTTCCCTCTATATTACACTTTTGTGTTCCCCTGACACACTTGAGCATATGCACATGCACGCTCTTCAAAAACATATTAACGGCACTTACTGTATGCGTTAACAATTACATAAAAGATGTGTTCTCCGACAGAAACTGTGTGATAAAGTACTTTCTCTTAATAGCCTTTAATCCCTTAAAAGGCTGCATTCACATTTACGTGATGTTTCAGGATGCCACTTTCTGCAAACCCCAGTATAAATAGTTTTATTAAATGAATGTAAACATGGTGAAAGTCTTGACAGAATGAACAATGTATATGGAGTGAACTATGTTGGTAACGATAGAATTGCCACCATATTTGTCTAGCGATGCTTTGAGGAAACACACCCCAGGCTGGAAGACCATCTGAACACCAGCTTGGCTAGGCTGGGAGACTGGCTAAACCAGCTGAACATCAGCTTGGCCAGGATGGAAGACCAGTTAAACCAGCTGAACACCAGCTTGGCCAGGATAGAAGACCAGGTGAACCAGCAGAACACCATCTTGACCAGGCTGGGAGACCAGCTAAACCAGGTTAACTAAATAAGACCAGCAAACCACCTTGGGCTGGTTTATTCTGGTCTTTTCAGCAGGATGAACAATATTGAATGACACAAAACAGTACTTTTACATTTAGTTTAAATATTCAAGAATGATATTCACATTGTGAATCTGTGTGTAATCACCTGCCACAATTACATGAACAGTAGCAGATGGGTTCCAGCTGAATTCATTTGGACTGCAGATAAATGGGTCTGTTTGTGCGTTTTGGTCCATTTTCATCTGCGGTGCATAAACGTAACGTGAAACAAGGACTTTCTGACCCTGAGGGCCCACAAGTTCCAGTTCCACCAGATACCGGCTGCCCACAGCATTGTCCTCACGCCTCACTATATTCAACACTCGCAGCAGAGAGAAACCACTGTAGAGATGCAAAGCCATATGTGTCAGTTATCTGCCTCTTAATGGACAAGCAATTTAAAAAAGTGACAAACATAAATATTAACATATTCAAACAGCTTACCGTGTGGGCTCTTTTGAATGTAATGCTTTCAAAAAGGCCGTAACAATAGGTAAGACATCATTTCGGGTCATCACAATGTTTCCTGCTTTTTTGCATGCATTAATTGCTGCAGCATTTTGCTTTGAAGCAACATCAAAGGGTTTTACGTCAAAGACACGCTGCCATGAAGAAGCAACACCTAGTTTGGGTTTTGTATTTAGTAAGTGTGGTATATGCACAATATTCAGTATATAGTTGTGGTCTACACTCTTAAACATAAGTTTTTCAAGAATTCTTTGAAGCACCCCTACTCTGTCAAAACTAAAAGATACTCGAGGCACCATTTGGGGTTCCTCAATTCCACACAGCTGGAACTCTCTGGAGATCCTCTAGACACCCTTTCAGTTCTCTGAGAAACTCACTTTTAGTTCCTGCATGAACCCTAAACTCTAAGGATTACCAATTGTTTCTTCAATATTCCCATCATAAGGGAAAAAGCTTTGATGCTTTTTAAATTTATATGAAGATACTTGAGTAAATAAGGAGGTTCACCAAAGAATTAGCTTGAGGATACTGCCAGTTATTTTGTAGTATTGGGTTCTTGAGTGGACTATATGGTTATTTGGAGATTCACACAGTTTTTGATGTTAAATTATAGGTTCTTCAGATCAGTGTAATGGTCATCCCAGGCCTCCTGTGTTCCTTGGAAGACCAGTACATGGATGGTATTTTTAAGAATTTAGAAGTCAACGGGTCAACAGCATTCAGAACACATTTTACTTTGGTACTGTGACATATTTGCAAGTGAAACAGGTTATTCAACTAAACAAAAATGTTGGACGGGGCTTTATTTGATCCATTGGGAATAGATTCAATTGAGAAAAGTCTGTGTTCTATACCAAAATAGAGCAAGAGCTGAATTTGTGTTTGCAGTGTTTTCTGGAAATCAACTACCCTTCTGAAACACAGCTGGCACCCACTTTTGAGTTTATTTATTTTTTGGCTGACTGCCAAATTTACCCTTGAGAGCAATTCGATGTTTTCCAAAGTAATGCTGCTTTTTCAAATTCTTAGTAATATACTTTGTTACATTTTAAAAGGATATCACATGGTATCATGGGATCAAAACTATTTTTGCAGCCTTTATTTTAAGAGTGTAGCATGTACAGCATAATAAGGAAACTTCTATAATAAGAGTTTTACCTGCAATGTTTTTTTGTAAGTCAGGTTCCTTAACCTCGAAGAGATAAGGTTCAAACCCTTGACTTGAACAGTGAAGATAAAACCATACATGTACAAGTTACATACAGTTAGTTATAAGCAGGAAATATAATAATCAACTTATGTCAATTTTACAGAACTCAAGAAAAGAGGAACATTGTGTACATTAAGTCAAAGCATTTACAAGCTTCATTACCTTTCCTGAAATGATGGTTCCTGTTTGTAGAAGCACATATGTTCAGTGAGATCATGAGTTTGCCTTGTGTAGTCATTTGGGTAGACTGAAGAAAAGTAGATCTGCAAGAACAGGAAACAGGGATTTTTGTTAGCCTCTGCGTTTTCCTGTAGGTCATTGGTTTATAACTGCCATGTTCCTTTTTTGGTATGTGGATGTTAATGTACATTTTCTATTGATCATTTCAGCGGTAATTCGTCAAATGATGGAGAAGAGCTTTACAACCTGGCATACTATGATCTGTGGTGTAGTCAAGTGCACTTTTGCATGTTTTGACTACATTCAAATGGCTAGAAAACATTGCAGATCAGGGCTACGGCGTGATGGTATATGACTCCCACAGTGTCAGCTTCTGGCACATTGAATTTACGTTTTTGAAAAGGGAACGTCTTGGTTACTACTGCAACCATGGTTCCCTGAAAGGAGGGAACGAGATGCTGCGAAGCTGTGCCCTAGCTACTGATTTTTTGCTGTCATGGTAAGAAAGATAAGTTCTCTTTCACTTTAGTCAGAATATTCTGATGATGTGAAGCCGGCTTCCACTTTTATGTTAACAATGATGCCAACATAGGCAGAGGGCTAAGCTTCCCCAACCAATCAAATTGGGGTGATAGTATAGGGTTTTAAGTCACGCGCCCCCTGACGGGGGCTCCCACAGTGCCAGCCTCTGTCGCAACATCTCTTTCCCTCTTTTTAGGGAACCAAGGTTCTACAGAGACATTTATTTTGCATTGATGTATTTTTTTTATAATTTTTAGAAGTTATCAGTATATTGGTGAGGACGTAAACACTCATTGTGTATTTTGTTGCAATGGCTCATTCAATAGACTTCCGTTGTATGTACATTTTTGTAAATGTAATTTGTTTTTATATTTACAAACTAAGGGACAAGTCCAAAAAAATTATAATAATTCTATGGTAATTGACAGCATGTCACAGATGCTGTCCAAAGAGCTCAAACAATTTTATACAGATATTTCCTTAAACAGGTGCCATTGTGATATTTGGTGGAAGATTCTGGTCATTATCCTATTGGGTGAAAATTTGTACCAGCAGACAAAGTCTTTTTACGTGTATGTCTACTCTGTACAAGCCAGATTCGTAAAGTGGATCTTTTCATAAAGTATACTCTTGTTCAGATACCATATTTTTCGAGAACCTAGTCTCAAATGTATTTGCAATATTCCTTGGTCTTTATGGTGATGATCTTTATAGCACATTGATTTGAGTACAATGAACAGTAATTGTAAAACGACCTGTTAAGGTACAAAGGAAATGTTAAGGTTAGAGTGTAGAATATACATGCAATGTTCAAAAAGGCAACTCACTAAATTGACACCTTCGTATCGTCCGATATTTGTTTCGAGTAGGTAACTTGGTTTGTAATGGCATTCGACAAACAAGTCTTTCAAGTAGGATTCATCCATCATTGTGACTGGTTAAACAGAAAGCAAAGGAAAAATTAAGTGTGCTTGGGGAATCCAATTGTATTCTTTAATTTTTCAAATGGAGATAACACTCACTTTTATAGATTTGGTCTCTTGGGTCTAATTTGACCATGTCTCCTGTAGGTTTGGTCGACTTAGCAAATGGCTCAAGGAATCTATCATAGCTCGCTTCTGTTTGAGGTATGTGATCAATGTCTCCCATTTGTAGAGAGGATTCATCTGAACAAGTGAATAAGTATACAGAGTATCAGCAAGTCTTGATAGGAAAATCACACATATGGGATCACAGATGGACATCTTGTGAAACTTTGAAATCCAAAACATAGCAAGAAACAAGTCCATTAATTATTTTGCATTCATGATGTGTTGGAATCACCATAATTAGGTGTTCCCTGTACAAAAAGCTTCACTACGATGCTGCGCTGCTAAGCGCTACGGGGAACAACTCTAGCTGTGAACCGAGCTGAAATAGTGTGTGTAACACGTCAATGAACATTGACCGGAATTTATAGCCTCGGCTGATGTAATCATTAGATGCACCTGTGGCCAGGCTATAAATGGATATGTCACCAGGTGTCGTCAGAAACTCTTCAGAGCGATTCTGTTTCTGTGTGTTTCACAAACCCTGTCAAAACTTTCTTTCCTCTGTTAGGAGTTAGAATCAGTTAGGCAGTGTGCAGTGAATGTTGTTCTCTTTTCTCTTCTGTTTAGAAAATATTATATATATATATATATATATATATATATATATATATATATATATATATATATATATATATTTCTAAAAAAAGAAAGAAAAAAGAGAGAATGACTGAAAGTCATAAGCGGTGCGTGTTCCCTCTTCTTGCTCTATAGCTGAAGAGGACACACATCAGTTTTTGCTCTGTTTGTTTGGGGGTAAGAGCACGCTGCTCTCGCGTTGCAGCAGGGCGGGTCGCGAGCACTGCGATTTGCTTTAACAGGCAGAGTGCTTCGTGCTCGCCTACGCTTGCTTCGGAGTCAGCACTCACGAAAAATAAAAAATAAAGATCGTTCAGTGGGGCTCTTGCATGGATTTGGCTGAGGAGCAAGAGACGGGTTGATCCCTTTCTCGCTCTCTCCCCAAACCCAGCTGGTCCTTCACATGATCTCGAAGCGCGTTCCGACGCTTCTTCGGATCATGAGGAGGATCGCAATTCTCTTCCCGCCTCCGAGCTTTCCGTCCTCGATAAAAAAATCTACGGAGGAATTCCTTGATGTTGTTACTCAAGCGGTTGCCAGATTGGACTGGCCACGTGAAAAAGAGACACCAAACCCTCCAAATTAGGGGATAGATTTTATCTTCCAGTCTAAGAAAGGGAACGCCTCATGAGTCCCTTCCCTTCTTTGATAACCTCCATGAAGAGCTTTTTCGCTCATGGAGGAACACCTAAAAAAAATATATATATATATATATATATATATTTTCTTCCCGTGTTCACATACCCTCGACATCATTATATTCGACCATCGTGGGTGCTGAGGCACGTGGGTATTCAGTGATGCCACCGGTCGAAGAGACGCTTGCGGGCTATCTCTCGCCGGGCTCGGAATCGTCACTTAAGAAGCCCTCTCTCCCCTCAAAGCCTTGTAGGACAACCTCCACTTTAGTGGGAAGGGCTTATCAAGCAGCAGGTCAGGCTGGTGCTGCTCTGCACACTATGCTGTTTTACAGGCGTACCAGAATGACCTCCCGGATGACCTGAGTGTGGGTTCAGCGCTTGACGAGCAAGCCTCAGACCCGCCTCAGTCCTGTCTGAACGGAGACTCAAAAGCAAAGCATGGCGAGTCGTGCTCCTCCTCCCAGGGATTGGGGACAGTCTCGCCTCCCTCGCCAGCCCCCGAAGCAAGACCTCAGGGCTATAATTTCTAGTAAGAGAAAACCCTGACGGTCTTGCGCCTAGATTAGGGGGTAGCTCCCCTCGGGACGGGACGCGTGCTTCACCCCTCCCGGTACCCCCTCGAAGCCCCTCCATTCCCGCCACCTCTTGGTGTTTCTGGTTGCAGAGGCTTCCATCAAAATTGGGTGTTTTCGCTGTTCCTGCATTTTATTCAGGACGCGAAACACTCAACAACCCCTCAACAGGAAGTGTTCAAATATAATACCCATCTCAGAGATCCTGGCAGTGTGGAAACTTCTGCCAGATATATTCTTTTCTGTGGGTCTTATAAGGGCATCAGGATTTAATTCACCCGCCTCTTTTCCGTGTTTCCACGGCGTGTTCTCACTACCGTAAACCGGATTTCTTTTTTATGTAAAAAAACCCCTCAATCTCCTGGTTAAAGGGGCCATGATATGTGTTCCCCTTCCAGAGAGAGAGTTAGGTTATTACACTAAATACTTCCCGTTTCCCATGGAGGGTGAGGGGTGGCGTCTGGCTTAGGTCTTAAAGCTTGAACTGCCCATGTGTGTTCAAGTCCAAGATGATGCCTGTCAAGACGGTCATGTCTCAAGCCCTACAACTCGTTTGGCTGGTCACCATCGATATTATAACGCACTTCTGTACTTCATTTAGAAGTTCTGCCACAACATGGAAAGTTCCAGAGGTTCGCTTCCGGGGGCGAAGTCTTCCAGGATCAGGTTCTTTCACTCGGCCTAGCCCTTTTTACCCGCACATTCACAATGCATGATGTAGCGCTGGCTCCTTGTGACTCTGGGGCATCTGCATTCTGAATTATGTAGACGACTGGCTGATCCTAGCGCAGTTCCAGGAACTGGCAGTTCAGCACAGGGACATCGTCTTAGCTCATCTGTTTCTCTGGGGTTGAGGCTCAACACCAAGAAAAGCGTCCTCTCTCCCACTCAGAACACTGTCTATCGGGGCATCGTATGGAGTTCAATCACAATGCGGGCACAACTGTCTCCCGCTAGGATTGAGTCCATTCAGATCACCCTGAGCAAAGTCAGGCTAGGTCAAGGTTGCACTGCTATCAGTATCAACGATTTCAAGGTCTCAGGGCGACCGCGTCCACGGTGATCCCTCTGGACCTTCTGCTCATGAGACCGTTGTGGCCAAAAGCCAGGGGATTTCTTCCAAGGGCCAAAACCCCTAGGCTAAATACGTTCCCTTCCTATGTGGTTCAGACCCCGGTTTTCTGCCTTGGGTCCCACTCTAGGTGCGTCTTGTTGTCGCCGTCTGCTAACGACAGATGCCTCCCTGACAGGCAGGGTAGCGGCCTTAAGTGGTCGTCCAGCTTAAGGGGATAGGAGGGTCGTCAGCTCGGTTGTCACAGTCACTGTCTCGGGTTGATGGCTGTATTTCTGGCCCTGAAATACCTCATCCTGAGGCTGCCATGTCTTGGCGCGGGTGGACAATACAGCGGTAGCCTCTTATATAAATCATCAAGGAGACTCACTTTCCTGTCAGCTGTATTTCTAACACGTCGGATTCTCCTTAGGGCCCAGGGCAAGCTCCTGTCACTCAGGTCAGTTATATCCCTGGATGCCCGTATATGGGAGCAGATTTACTGTCCAGACAGAAAATACCAACGGGGGAGTTAAGAACTCCACCCTAAGGTAGTAGTTGGCCAGAGTTCGCCAGCAAGGGTTTTTGCCTCTTACTAATAGCACCACGCTGGCCGAACAGGGCTTGGTTCTCGGAGCGAATTTCTTACCTCGACGGCTCGCCTTGGGCGATTCCGAAGAGGAAGGATCTTCTATCTCAGGCACAGGGCAATATTTCATCCCTGCCCCGAATTGTGGAATCTTTCATGTTTGGCTCCTAAGGGTACCAACTGAGGGACACAGGGCTCTCTCCTGAGGTTATCGAGACCTTTTTAAATGCCGGGCTTTTTCCACTTGGAACAAGTTTGGGGGAGATCTTAGGGCAGAAGAGGACCTCTTCACCTCTATGAATAGCGCAATGTCTCCTCTACTTCTCCCTGAAATCACCCAGCCCCCTTGGGTCTGGACGTTAAGACACATACATTACCCAGAATGCGTCTGTATGCGTTTCTTTCCCCGGTTTCTCTGCTCCCGGGTGTCTTGGCAATGTTCACCAGCAAGGGTCTTGCCTCCTATTAATGGCGCTGCGCTGGCCGAACAGGATATGTTTCTCGGAGTTAATTCCTCTCCTCGACGTCTCGCCTTGGGCGATTCTGAACAGGGAGGACCTTCTCATCCTTGGCCCGAATTGTGAAACCTTTCATGTCTGACCCCTAAGGGTACCAAATGAGGTTCACAGGGTTTTCTCTTGAGGTTATCGAGACCATTTCAAGTGCTAGGGCTCCCTCCACTTGGAACTGATCTGGGTAGATTTTTCAGGGCAGAAGAGGACCTCTTCGCCTCTGTTGATAGCGCAATGTCTTCTCTACTTCTCCCCGAGTCGCCCAGTCCCCCCCCCCCCCTCGGGAGGGGCTGAACGTAGTAACACAAATGCGCCTGCATGCGTTTCCTTCTACTAAAGTTCTTATTACAGAACCAGCTAACTGCCAGTTTGCTTCAGTTCTGGATTTTCTGTAGAAAGAACTGTCAGCGGGCACTTGCCTCGCCACTGCGGTTTGCCACGGCTTGGTGGGCGGGGTGCCCTCAAAGAGGCATCCTCATTATTGCCTGGGCCTACGAGGTGCGCGGTCAAGCTTCGCCAGTAGGTTTCAGGGCGCACTCTACCAGAGGGCTCTCCTCCTCTAAAACCTTGGCTAGAGGTCTCCCTCTGCAGCAAGTTTGTGATGCGGCAGGTTGTCCTTTCCGCACACATTCATTGGACTTTTTTAGTTTGGATGTTCTGCACTCCGGGCTCTTATGCCCTTGAGTCGACATCTCAGCCCATGCCTAAACAAGTTTGTGATGCGGCAGGCTGGTCCTCTCCACACACATTCATCAAAATTGAATGGTTTAGATGTTTATGCTACTCCGGGCTCTTATGCCCTTGAGTCGACATCTCAAGCTCATGTCTGAGACCTCTCGCGTTTTTGTGAGTACACTGCACAACTGTAGGGGTCCGGACAGCCCCAAGTGCAGCGGCGTGGGTATTGCGTTCTCCGTAGCGCTTAGCAGTGCAGCATCGTAGTGAAGCTTTTTGTAAAGGGAACGTCTCGGGTTACATGTGTAACCCTTGTTCCCTGAAAAAAGCGGTACGAGATGCTACGCTGCTTTGCCGCACTGGGACGTCCCAGGACTGCTCTTCAAAAAGAAGTATCTGACGACACCTGGTAACGTATCCATTTATAGCCTGGCCGCAGGTGCATCTAATGATTACATCAGCTGAGGCTATAAATTCCGGTCAATGTTCATTGACGTGTTACACACACTATTTCAGCTCGGTTCACAGCTAGAGTTGTTCCCCGTAGCGCTTAGCAGCGCAGCATCTCGTTCCGCTTTTTTCAAGGAACAAGGGTTACACATGTAACCCGAGATGATTCCTACTTTCTATTTACATCTTTGTAGAACTCATAATTTAAGTTGTAAACCCAGAATTCTTTTAAAGCTCAGACTTGACAGTTGTGAATCACATAAAAAAAAGAATAAAAATGGCAGTGACCTCAACAAGTTGAGTTTCAAGTTTAAGGTCTATTTTTATTCATAAGAAATCGATCTGTCTGCCCGTCTGTTTGTCTGTGTGTTTATACATCCTAATAATACAGCAACCACAGAGAGCACCCTAACAGTCAACAAGCTATGTCCTAGCAACTATCAGAACTGTCTAGCAACACCTTAGTAATGCTCTAGAAACTAGCCAGAAAACCCATGTAACTGCCAAGAAACCGGCCTGAAAACTTTAGCAATGGCTTAGAAACCACCCACAATAACATAACAACTTCCTAGAAACCTGCCAGAACACCTTGTCAATGGCCTAGCAACGCCCTAGCAACCAACCAAAACACACTAACAATTGCCTAGCAACGACTCATAAAACCTTAGCAACAACCTAAGTCTTCATCTAAGTCTTAGTATTTAAACTAGATAGTGTAACACTTACATTACCATAAAATGTCAAATCTCTCTTCAAATTGTTCTTTACTTTCAGGCAAGCTAACATTAAAAGTTTTTTTATACAAATGTTCTTTTTCTAGTTTACTACGTTCTTACTTATCTTTTGTGCCCCCAATCACCCCCCACCCCCCACCCCCCGTAACAGCCCAATGCATTGTACATGTTTAAGGAATAGAAATGTCACAGAGTGCACAGGACATGTAGTTGTAACTTGTAACACAGCTAGTTTGGTCTACTCTTCTACACCTCTTTTTGGGCTCATGATCACCCTATTATGCCATTTTACTTATTTTCAAACATACCTTCATATACTGATAAAAACTCAGAGCTTATCACTGCAAAACTGCTGTTGTAGCGGTTTAAACACCACTGAAAAGAAAAAAACAAACATGCTCTGATAAACAAAATACTGTAAAATATATTAAATTCATTGTGCAAGCAAAAAATTATCTTTGAAACAGAAACACATACAGCTATTTCCAGATGATCCATTCCTTTGTTTTGTTTCAGAATGGCTTCAAAAAAATACTTCATGTCTTTCACTAGTCTAAGGAAAAGAGACAAGAGTCTAATTTATAGGATCTGTTGAGTTTGACAATCTATAAAGCATGCTGTATGTGAATACATTTTGAAAAGACAGACTCCACAAACAAAATTTCCTTACAAGATGGGTTTGGATATCTGGGATGCAAATTTCCAATACTCGCCTGGTGCAGTCCATTCATCTCCAGTCTGATATAAAAGAGAGGGTTTCCATAATTTCCCTTGACAGTAATAGCAGTTTATTCATCTTAACATATCTGCTTTATAATAATTTACTATCATCTTCCAATATGATTTTTTGGTTAGTTTGTTTATTTGTTTTAAGGTTAAAAATATCATAATGTATCTAATATAGAAATAAGTCACATTTATTGATTACAGATCTATGCACGTGTATGCATTTGCATGTAAAGTAGTAAAGTAAGTTTTAAAGTCGGCTGAGATAATACCATAATTTCAGCCTTATTAAATAGTAAATAATTAGTTCCCTTTAGGAACTTTTTTAAACCTCAAATTAATCACAAAAAATTCCATATCAACATTTGCAGAGAAAGGCTCACCAATGAAGTTTATTTAATATAAGTAATACATAATAATTAAAATAATTATATACATATATATATATACACACATATATTATGAATGTTATTTGATTATTGTCAATCTGTTCTGTACAAACAGTACGTGTTCTTGTGTTCCGTCTGCGCTATTTAAAATTTTTGATATAAATTCTACTTTCTTAGGATTCTGTTTCAAGTTAAATGTTGTTTTAAACTTTGAAAGTGTCTCTAGATCTCTGCATTCTGTTGTGCCTCATCCAGCTGTCAAAAACGAGTCCTGTGTGACCAGCTCTCATTCTGTGGCGTTGCTGCTTGCGAGGTTTGTTGAGGCGTGCGGACTGCCCCTGCTGACAGGACTCATGAAAACATGAAGCTACATGTACTTCAAGCTTGAATTTCTCTAAGGGTTGGAAAATATGTACTTTTCTTAGGAATTTAAATATGGGTAAGGCGGCATGATTTAAAGCGTTATTTATTTTTTATGTATAATTAATGCATTAAATTTACAGCCCTACTAATGACATTTACTTAATTATCATTTCAGTCTTGCCCACTAGAACCTAATTTTAATTCACATTCACTCCAGACATTACCTCACCAACATAAACGAGCCGTTGAAGGTTTTGAGGACTTTCGTCTAAACTGAGCCAAAACTCAGAATTGTCATCGGAGGCAATGGCAAAAATATATTCATCTGTGAATGGTACAATTCCACTGTTGTTAATTGCCACTTTTGGACAGTTTAAAAAAATATAATAAATACATTTTCAAGCAGGACCTACCAGTCACTGCAGGGTGAAGATAGCCAAAGATTCTAAGACCATAATCTTTCGATTTTGGAGACACTGCAAGCCTGCTCACTGTAGTACGCAACTGTAAATAAATCAGAAGATAGCATATGACTCACTGAGGCCACCATTGTTAAGAAATAGTATAAACGTATAGAACTAACATTGGGAAACAGCGGATAGAGAATGTTATTCCTAAACTGATCAATGGATCCACCGCAGTAGTCTTCAAAAATGTGCATGTTTGCTTGGCCCTGAAAAGGAGATAAAACCCTCCATAATACAGCAATCAACCTGTTGTCTTCAGTAAGTACTGATATCATGAAATTAATACAGATTCTGTAGTTGTCTGAGAAATACATTCTGAATTGTCATCTCACATTCTGAGAAGGTAAAACTTTAAAATGATTTATTGCCACCTAAATCAAAGCTTTAGATGCTCGGAGCAGCTCTTTGTCTGTTTTGGAGGACAGCAAAATGAGAAAGCTGTCTACAAACAGAGGCTGGCCCATTGGATTGTGGATGCCATTTCTTTGGCTTACCAATGACAAGACCTGCCATGCCCATTGGGAGTTGCCCATTCTCCTGGGCACTGGTGAGGGGCACATCTCTAACAGACATATGCAGAGCAGCAGTTTGGGCTACACCGAATACCTTTGCAAGGTTCTACAACCTCTGCATAGAACCAGTTTTGACCCGAGTGTTATGGGGTAACAACAGGTAGACCGGGCAGCCAATTTGGTGTATCGCTTGCATCAGGGGCTTTCCCCTTTTGAAGTGATACTGTGTACTATCTTGTCCACAACAGTTCCCTGCAACTGGTAAACACTGGAAGCGTTTTCGATTTCTTAAGCACTGTTTGGCGGCAAACTTGGCGGAGGAGTAATGCCGCCAGGCCTGGTACTCGTGATATACCCCTTTTCAGATGGGCCTGTGTACTTGGGCTCAGTGCTCCGAACGTGGAGATTCCCCCCTCTGTAATCCCTCTGTATGATGTATTAGGTGAACCCTGTGTTTTCCCTCGACAGAGCTTCACTCTGCCTCGGCCACTGTTGCTGTGTACCCTCTCCGTAGATAGGGTCCTCCCAGTGGTATCATTCCATATGTGAACTTCCCCGTCAGTAAATTAATGTGAGGTATTCTCCACATGTTAACCTCCCTATGGTAGGATGTGGTCTCCGTAGTGCTCTCTCTCCTGGAGAGGGAAGAACACTTCCCTACTGCTATTCTAGCAGATGCTCAGTAGCTTGCCTGTGTCCGCTCCTCCGTACCTCGTGACACGGTTCAGTGTCTGCGGCATTTGTGTAGGTTGATTGGGGCTCTCAAGAGCTAACCCCAAGAGTCGAGTGAGTGACAGACAGGGAACATCTTGGTTACTGATGTAACCTCTGTTCCCTAATGGAGGGAATGAGACGTTATGACCCTCTTGCTGCAGCACTGAACTGACTGCTGATATGGCCGGCTCCTAAGCACAAATCAGAATGAGTGGTGCACGCCATCTCCTTTCATACCCTTATGTCCGGGGTTGAGAGCAGCATGCAAATTCCAATCTGCAATTTTCATTGTCCTTTTCTGAATAAAGGTGATTGGGATTCTCAAGAGCGAACCCCTAGTGCCACTACTTCGACACAATGTCTCGTTCACTCCTTCAGGGAACAGAGGTTACATCAGTAACCAAGAAGATTGCTACCCAGTCATTGTGTGAGTACAATTTATGCTATTCTATTACGGAGGGAAGAACTGTTTGGAAGAAGTGTGCTGCTAAATAACATCGTTTCGGCAAAAAAATTGTATCTGCTAAAATACCCACATGGATTTATGGGTTATTAATTGTGTTGTCTTACAGACCATTTTAGAAATTGGATAGACACAGACTAAGTAAAGAAGATAACGAGTTGTGATTGCGTATACTGGTCGTTCTGCTTTACAGTATGATCTACCCTTGCCGTGTGTGGACGATTTGGGACTGTGGGGACATTTGGACTACTCAATTCATGCTCTGAGGCTTGTTCAGAACTTCCATAAAGACTCTTCTTGTTTTATTGTTTTATTAATCTACTGTTTTTTATCTGGCGCTTATATTAATAAATGTGATATTTTTGCCGTTTCACAGTTTCCTCCCCTTACAAACCATTGCGAGTTTGGCTTGAGAATATATGGGCTGACTTTTCTAGAGCAGGGGTTCTCAACCTTTTGCAAGCTGGGCCCCCCCAAAGCTGGTTCATTGCAGTTGGGGCCCCAGTGCCCCCCGCCCCGCCCCGCCCCATGCTTTATTGTTGTTATATTATTATTATTATTATAATTGGCAGTAGCACCAGACTTCTAATGTGAGCTTGCAGGCATTATTATTATTATTATGAGTAGTAGTAGGCCTATCATCATTACTAGGCTATTGCTATATAATTATATGAGGTTACATGCTTTATTGTTGTTATTATTATTATTATTATTATTATTATCATAATCAGTAGGCCTATTATCATTACTAGGCTATTGCTATAATTGGGAATTGGCACCAGACCTCTGATATTAATTTATGCTTTATTATTGTTATTATTACTAGGCCTAATAGTAGGCATCATCTGCATTTTTTACAGAAGCTTGCTGGTAGGTGATGTTAATGTGAGACCTGAGCCTGCTTTGCCTTGCAAAGATCCTCAATTCTTGGCTCAATGTTTGATAAACATAGCCTCAAATCATCCTCGATTTGTGCACGATTGCGGTATTTTGTTTTGAGTGCAGTCATTTTTGAGAATCCTGCCTCACACAAATATGTCGACGCGAAAGGAAGGAGAATCTTCAAGGTGACGTCACAGAGTTCAGGGTATTCCTGCATCAATGCTGCCCAGAATGGCGAAAGAGGGCAGGAGCTAAAGAGTTCCTTCAGTCTACTGTCACTCTTCAGCTCAATAAGCTGTTCCTGCATATCAATTGATAGCTCGTTTGCTGTGCACACAAACGGATCTCGAACCCACGCAAAAGAGCGATAATCCTCTTTAAAGTACATCGCAAATTGTTTTCTCATTGCTGACAGGTGCTCAGACGCTGATTGAAATAGGGAGGAGAAATCGTGTGACGTGCCTGCATCAGTGATAAAGTCTGCAAGGCTGGGGAACATGTCGCAGTTCCCTCGACTGATGCGGCGGCCATGCCAGAGGTCTAGTTTTTGTGTGAAGGTGTGCACTTTGTCTGTAAAGAGCAAAATATGAGTTTCGCGGCCTTGCAAAGACAGGTTGAGGCCATTCAAGCGGTCAAATATATCGACCAAATAGGACAGAGACGCAAGCCACATAGTGTCATCCAGATGCTTCACCAGATCTGATTTGATTTCTGTCAAAAACCACTTCACCTCCTCTCGCAGCTCATACAACCGCTGTAACACCCGCCCCCTGGAGAGCCAGCGAACTTCAGTGTGCAGAAGCAGCTGTTTGTGCCCTGACCCCATCTCCTGGCAGAGGACCCCAAATAAGCGAGAGTTTAGCGGCCGTGATTTGATGAGATTTATTATTTTCACGGATTGGTTCAGCACGGAGTCAAAGAGAACTGGCATTTTTTTAGCAGCTAGTGCTTCGCGATGGACCATGCAATGTGTCCATTTCACAAGTGGAGCTACTTGCTGAACGCGAGCAGCTAGGCCACGCTCACGCCCCGTCATTGCCTGCGCACCATCCATGCATAGGCCAACGCATCGGTCCCAAGCCAATTTTCACGGATAAAAATATCAAGGACATTGAAAATGGCTTCTCCTGTAGTGTGCGACTGAAGAGGCCGGTAAAACAGGACATCCTCCTCAATCACCTTGTCCCGCAGATACCTGACATAGGTGAGGAGCAGTGGATTCGTCCAGCTGCAGCGCGTAGTAAGGACTCTTTTTTACGAACTCTATCAGTTGCTCTCTGATATCATTGGACATGTCTGCAATTCTCCTAGCGACTGTGTCATTGGACAGTGGTACTGCACCGAGTTTGGCTGCTGCACTATCGCCTATCATTATTCTGCACATGTCTTGCGCTGCCGGCAAAATGAGAGTCTCGGCGTTTGTATGCGGTTTACCCAGTTTACCGATCCTTTTGGCCACTACATACGATGCCTCCAAACACTGTTTTTAGAAACAGTGCTGTGCACTGAAATGGTTGCCTGTTGCTGATGGAAGCCATCAAGCTTTCTTTTAAAATATTCAGCTGGTTTATTTTTAATGCCAGCATGCTTTGTTTCGAGGTGCCTTTTTAATTTGCAGGGCTTCATACTGTCGTTTGCCAGCACCTCAGCACACACGACACACTGAGGTTTCAGATCAGCCGTGACTGTAAACCCAAATTGCAGGTATGCTTCATCGTACCTTCGAAGCTTTTTTGCAGCTGGTGGTGCGTCGGTTGGCTTGTTGGTCCTCACAAGAAATTTCTCCATTTTGATGTGTTTTCAATAAATTTTAGGCAATATGTAACTGTGTGTGTGGTGTATGTTGAGAGACATATCAGGGGCTAATCAGTCAGGACTTAGGCACAATCTTTAATTAAACGAACAAAATAATTATTTTGCAGACAATTCAGATTTTATTTTAATACTTAACGATTGTAGTCCTCGTCAGTGTGTGTGTGTGTGTGTGTGTGTGTGTGTGTCTTAGTCGTGTGGGTAGTTTTAGCGAAGTGTAGTTACTGCCTTGCAGTTAAAAAAAAAAATACTGGCTAGGGCTGAGATTTGATCTAATCTTAAAAAAGAATGTTTGTGGGTTTAGTCTTTAAAAAGACTGTTGGGGTTTTGTAGTAAAGGCCTATGTAAATCGAGATTGATAAGACTAGCGAGAGCTGGCACAAGCGAACTTGGCAAGAGACTAGACTAGAGTGAATGGAAAGCTATGTCGTGAGTCAATTTAAATGCAGTGATTTATTTTTGTGTGAGAGTGAGTGAACATTTACATTTATACCCCGCTCTGTAAGCCAGGGCGGAACGGCGGCGGCCATGCGCATGCGCGATTCATTTGCAGCCTGGACGCGGAGGGGTGTGTGTCTCCTCTCTGCTCTGACTGCTGCGCGAGGCTACTGAGAGACTGACCGCCTGTGAGTGCTTTTGGACGGGAGAGGGGCTCACGGCAGCACCCGCTGTTCGTTGAGCACAGTAGGCCTAACTGCAGAGTGATTCGTGCTTTTGAGTCTCCAAACACCACAAAAGTCTCCAAAAACACCAGTAAAAGTTGCTGGATTTGTCGCTTTTGACAAAAAAAAAAAAAAGCCGCCAGGAGGATGATTTGTTTGTGTTATAATCAGTGGGGGGAAAAGGTGGTGGCACTCTCTTTGCATTGGCAAATCATGACATATTTACAGTGAAAAACAAAACTTATTGCTGAAAAGATATTGCTGTTACAACAATGTATTGTTATTTATTTAGCATAGCGCATCTCACAGCAATACTCAATCGTGTTTTGAATGATTCAGTGTTGTGAACGAATCGGTTGAGTCAAAGATTCAATGACCGCTTAATGAAACCGCTTATGCTTATCACCTGCATTTGCGCTCACTATCGACAAACCAATCAAATTTGTTCAAAACTTTTTTTTTGAAATCAGTCTAAACACATTTTAATTTTTATTCAGGAGTTATGTATATACAAAACTATAACTTTTTATGACAGTAGTTTAGTGATAAAAAAAAAAAAAATTCCAGTTTTTTTCCCTTCCATCGTAGCCTACTCGCGCCCCCCGGGAGAGAACCACTGTTCTAGAGGAACTCAATAACAACCCCTGGTGGCGTAGTTAAATTAAATTTAAGTTTCTCCACTGTGCGGCCTATGACAATTACTCTTGGTTGGCCCCAAATCTTTTGTTTGTTGCCAGTACAAACTAAGTTTAAACATTTGTGGTGTTGTAACTGCAAACTGTACCGAAGTACACATGAACTGTATGCTAGTAAAAATTGTAGGCAACTGTTTAAGGTGCAATAACATCACTGAGGTGAAACCATTGTTTTGGGTACATATTTCTACCATTAAGGTCACAAAAAAGTAAAAAAATGTTGTTGTCAAAAGAACAAAACATATAAATGTAACTTTAAAAATACACATTAGGTCCTTAGGGTACAATTATGTACCCAAAACAAGTTATACATTTTAACTAAAGTACAGAAAAGGAATCCTTGTGGGTACCACCCCAGTGTTAGCCATTGTAGCTTAAACAGTCAAATGTTTTCTGAGAGTGTACCCCAGCAACTTGATCACCCAAGAAGTTGACATGTTGCTACTGAATGTTCCAGGACCAGTGGCGTTTCTAGCTTGTATGACGCCCTGGGCAAACCCTTCTTAACGGGATATTAATGCAAAAACAGACATCAGTGTATTACGTGAGTTTAAGTAGACAGGACTGTGGCAGAATTGTTCATCAGGAAAGGATGACGCAGGAACCAGATTCACACTTAACAAGACTTTAATAATAACTTTAAACACTGAACTGCAACATAATAACAGGATGACACATGTAACTCTTTCCAGAACTCCCTCTCTCACTGATCAGGTCACTCAGCTCAAGGTGCATACACTCACAGCCGGGCATGCCCTCCTCCTTGCCACATACCCTCACCGCCCAATTCAGGCCAGAGAAAGCTCTGGACTGACTTACTCCATGTCCCCCCTTCCTTCCTAGAGGGGAGGAGTTGCCCCTTCAGGCATTTCGCCAGTTTGAAATGAGTTGGTTTTCCCCGCCTCCTGGGTACCTGGGTAGGATGAATGGAGGGGAGGGGAGAGGAAAAGGGAGCAGAAGAGATGGAGAAATGTTTTTTTTTAAATCAGGTTCCAACCATGCTGCCATTTGGTCCTCGGACAGCTTGGTAGCAGTCCTCTGTGATGCAGGGTGATGGCACTGGACCTCACCTCCTGGCGGATGGCAGCTAGCTCCTCTACCTCCCAACAGGTGTCAGTGGCTGCTCCACCTCTCAGCAGACAGCAGCAAGCTCCCTGCCCCCTGGTGGATGGTAGCGGCTCCTCCGCCCTATAGTGAACAGCAGCAGCTCCTCCAATTCCTGGCAAATGGCAGTGAGCTCACCTGCCCCCTGGCAGACGACAGCGGCTCCTTTGTCTCCTGGGAGATGTAGTGGGCTCCTCAGCCTTCAGGCAAACTGCTCCAGAACCACCGCATCAAACATCCTCTGCGTCACAAACCTATTTCAGCGGTGAGAGCTCTCTGACGGCACATCTTCCTGCAGTCCCGGGTTTCGGCACATGTGTGGCAGACAAGCCTCTTGTTCATCGGGAAAGGAGTAAGCAGGAACCGGAAATTTACACTCAACAAGACTTTAATAATAACTTAAAACACTGAACTGCAACATAATAATAGGACCACACACACACACACAGCTCCATGTGTGTCTCTCTCCAGCACTCCTGACTCCTCCTTTTATCTCTCTCCCGCTGATTAGGTCTCTCAACACCAGGTGCACACACTCACAGTGCGGCCATTTCTTACTCCTCGTCACAAGAACAAAAATCTTAGATCTCAAAATATCTGATCTGTCTGATGTGTAAACGCAGCCTAATAGACCTACTAAAAAGAACAGCTTTGCATTTCGTAGACAGGACTGTGGCAGACTGCGGCACCACTCTGTGGAAATTTCATGTGTGCATCCATTCAATAACACTTCCTGATTCGGCCACTGGGGTCATTAGTTAGAATTTTGGTAAGCACAGACTTATTTCAGCTGAAGAACTTTTGACCTACTGTTGTCAAATTCACAGTGAGATCAGTCTGACCCCAGCCCTCCTTTTCATGAAGACTTGTGCATAGCTTGGAAAATGATCTTAGATACATATCCAATTTTGAAAGTGGCCAAAACAGGCCCGGCGCCAGCTTTAAGTGTTTGGTGTGCCAGACGACTCTCAGGGTGGGACAGCCAAATGATAATTGCAAGGGTAGGCCAAGCTCATATCTGGGTTGGATTGGTCTACTTCGGCCCCCAATGTGGAGGTGGGCCTGTTCCAAAATTGAATATTAATAAATCAGATTTCATAAGTGTCAACTGTTTACACACATGCAACAAGATCTGATCTGTGAAAACAAAATTGGTATTGATTGATGCAAATTTGTATTGCAAATGCATTGGTTATTTACCTTGTCAGAATGTGTGATTTTTATTATTATATGCAATTCTCTTTTTAAATTTTATAATTTGAAGATAAAAGTTATCTTTGTACACACCTCATTTTTTATGATTGACGGTTGGTTGTCAGCCCTCTTGTTGTTTGGGAAAGAAACAAGAAAAGAAAAAAAAAAATATATATATATATATATAAAGGAAAATGGTAAGGGAATGTTCTCATCCCTTCTTTAAACATATTTTATATAATGCAAGAAAATAACAGGTCACCTCCATCACCACAGTGGCAGGTGTTTTAGTATCTTCCATGTTGTCTTTGTTTAAGTTTGGTTTTACATGCCCTTGAAAAATGAGGGGGAAAAATTATATGACAAACATGCAAAACAAAACTATGCAAATGCTCACCTCTTGTTGACCACAATCTAAATTGTAATGGTTGGTTCACATACTGTTCACACGTTTACTTGTGACATTTTAGCATTAACAATCAATATTTGAGAAAATAAACATAAATATACACTCAATGGCCACTTTAGTTGATACACCACATCTACTTATTCATGTGATTATCTAATCAGCCAATCACATGGCAGCAGTGTAATGTACAAAATCATGCAGATATGGACCAGGGGATTCTTGATTTAGACCATGGCATGTTTGTTGGTGCTAGACGGGCTGATTTGAGTATTTCTGTAACTGCTGATCTCCTGGGATTTTCATTTTCACACTCTTTAGAGTGTAAAGAGAATGGAGTGAAAAATAAAAAACATCCAGCGAGTGCAGTTCTATGGGCAAAAACGGCTTGTTAATGACAGAGGTCAGAGGAGAATGGCCAGACTGGTCCAAACGGACAGGAAGAAACCTAATAAACACGCGTTACAACAGTGCTATGCAGAAAAGCATTTCTGAACACACAAAACGTCGAACAATAAAGCGGATGGGCTACAGCAGCAGAAGACCCCTCTGGATACTACTAATGTCAGCTTAGAACATGAAACTGAGGATGCAGTGGGCACAGGCTCACCAAAACTGGACAGTAGACGATTGGAAAAATAATGCCTGGTTTGACAAATCAGGATTTCTGCTGAGGTACCCAAATGGTAGGCCCACTGCAGTCTCAGTTTTCAGTTTTTGGCTGACAGAAATCAAGTCAACCTTTATTTATAGAGCACATACATATATATTTACAGATCAAACAAATAAATATACAATGACAGAATGATATATATATGTATATATAAAACATTTAAAAAAAAATACCTTTAAATATAGCATCATGTATTTAACCAGTTCAACCAATTCAAGGACATATTCAAAAGCTACAGAATAAAAATATGTTTATAAAATACATTTAAATATGGCTAATGAAGATGCTGACTTCACATGGATAAGGAGACAGAAGTGGAACCCAGCATGGTCTTCTGCTTTTGTAGCCCATCCGCATCAAGGTTCGACATGTTGTTCATTCTGTGATGATATTCTGCTCATTGCAGTTGTATAGAGGGTATATCTGAGTTACCATAGCCATTTCTGTCAGCTCGAACCAGTTTGGCCAAAACTGGCTGTTTTTTGTTTTTCACACCATTCTCTATCCACTTTAGAGACTGCCATGTGTTAAAATCCCAGGAGATAAGCAGTTACAGAAATACACAAACCAGCCCATCTGGCACCAACAATCATGCCATGGTCTAAATCACTGAAATAATTTGATAGTTGATGTGAACATTAACTGACGCTCCTGTCCCAAATATGCAAGATTTTATACATTACACTTCTGCCCCATGATTGGCTGATTCAATAATCGCATGAATAAGTAGATGTACAGGTGTTCGTAATAAAGTGGCCAGTGAGTGTACAGCAATATTCATGGAAATGTACCAGTTACCAATACATACATTTTGTACACACATATACAAATACTTAAATGTGCAGTGTTTTGGAGAACCAAGAAGTCAATTAAAACAATACGGAGCCACCTAGAGGAAAGGAAGGGATTATTTTTTCTGAAATAGTTTTGCGTTTTTCGCATTTATTTTGGGTAATGTTAAATGTGAAAGAAATATATATTTTTCATTATTCTTTATTTTTTATTTGTTTTAGCATGTCAGGGTAAGAAAGTTTATTGCTGGCATGGTGTACAAAACACAACCATTTGGTAGCTTGATATATATATTTTTATATGATTAGGCTTAATTAAATGTTCTTTTTATTACTAGCAAAATAAGTAAAACTTTATATTAATTCAAATTAATTCAATAATACATGTATAAACTAAAACAAAATAAATTGTTAAGCATTGTACTGTAGCTAATTTGAGTGTAGTAATGTTATCTTTTATACGCTCACTGAGCGCTTAATTAGGAACACCGGTCAACCTACTTATTCATGCAATTATCTAATCGTGTGGCAGCAATGCAGATCACATCAATCATCAGAATTGGAAAAAAAATTGGATCTCTTTGATTTCAACTATGATTGTTGGTGCCAGATGGGCTAGTTTGAGTTTTTCTGTAACTGCTGATCTCCTGGGATTTTCACGCACAACAGTCTCTAGAATTTACGCAAAATGGTGCCAAAAACAAAAAAGCATCCAGTGAGTGGCAGTTCTGCAGATGGAAACGCCTTGTTGATGAAAGAGGTAAACAGAGAATAGCCAGACTGGTTTGAATTGACAAAGTCTACAGTAACTCAGATAACCGTTCTGTACAATTGTGGGAGAAGAACATCATCTCAGAAGGCTCTGAGATGTGGGTTGGCGCAGATTTGGCAGCACATGGGGGACCTACACAATATTACACAGGTGGTTTTAATGTTGTGACTGCTATAGATATATATCTGACTCCTCATTATTCAGCCTATACAAGACTACTTGCCAAATAATGGACATGAAACAGTGATTTGAGTCAGAAATATTTTAATAAAATGTATGTAAAAAATATATTTATATTTAGGGTACAACATGGCTAAAGCTCCCTTGGTCCTAAAATATTAAACAGCAACAAAAACTGCCACAATATTTTCCTTAACACCTGTTAGTCTCTGTAGAGCTGAGAAAAACGTCTAGGTTATATATGTATCCTCCATTCCCTGATGGAGGGATCGAGACGTTGTGTTGAAGAAGCGACACTAGGGGTCTCTCTTGATAGCCTTTTGCATCTCTGAACTATGAGAAAAGGCCAATGAGATATTAGCAGACAGAATTTGCATGTCCCGGACTTACGGGTATAAAGGGAGGGAAATACGTCTGTTTCATTCAGGATTTTTCTGAGGAACCGACAATGAGGTTCGGCCACATCAGTGGCTCGGTTCAGCGATGTGTCCAGGAGGACACAACGTTTCATTCCCTCCATCAGGGAACGGAGGTTACGTCCCTGCCCGGTCATGTTCTCGCAGTGAAGGACATGCAAATTCTGTCTGCCATTTTCTCATTGGCATTTTCTCATAGATCAGAGATGCAAAAGGCTCTCAAGAGAGACCCCTAGTGTCACTTCTTCGACACAACTTCAAAGTGAGCGACAGACGGGGAATGGTGGTCTATTTGGATTATACATTAGAACTAGATATCTCTTTAACATGACACAATAGAACCAGACTGGCATGAAAGACTCATTTGTATGCATATTAAGGACTGTAGGAATAGGATCGCTCCTCCCCTGCCAAATACCTGTAAAAGTGGTGACCATCCCAAATAGCAAAAAATATCTGCACGGCTTCTTTTTGCCGCCGTCCCTAAGCTGTCGGCTATAGGTGCATCCCACTGGCGGGGATGAAACGTTTGCCGCCGAATTCGTCACTCCCATTTCTTGCGAGATGCCGCCCGTGAAAAGCTGGCGGGCCGCCCGCTTCATTTTCTCTGGCGGTTGCCTCGGGCTGATCGGCTTTGAAATATATGGATTTCTACTCTCAAAATCGACCAGCCATGTTGGCTATTATTATTTTTTGCTCCAAAGCCATTAGGGTTTATAACAGAGGCTTGACTCTTGATTCCATGATAAGGTAAGGTTTAGGAAATGACATTTAAATTACTTTGAAACTCTGAAGTGATTATACAGTAATATATGTAAAATATATTGAATTATTTTATGCACTTGAAAATTGTTTACATTTCTTTGATTGCTGCGCATTTGAGACATGCACCAATAAACCAAAAATAATTCCTTTTGTAAAACTTACTTGGCATTAAATATCTTTATGATTCTGATTAGGTTTTAAAATAGATATTTAATTCATGGTATGAACAATTTAGCAGAATAAATTGATGAAGTTAGACTTTTCACGAATGCCTGACTATCAGTGAACAGTGAAAGACATCTGCAACATGGCCAAAATCTCGGGTATACTTTAATTTTTTTTATTAATTTGCAACCATGGTGATATCTATCATAAACATGAAAATCCCTGTTTTGACGTGAAGGATAAACTCAATGAAAAAGCGAAATTATCCTCTGGTTTCACAGTTGCGCAGAAATTTCGTTTATGTCTACATTTTTTCCAACCTCAATTTTTTTTGTTATTTTACCTTGAAGGGTGAGAGTCAAAATCCCTTGTCTCTTCAGATATATCAATACATATATATATATATATCCTTTTATATCAATATCTATCTGTATTCTATTGCTTAACTTCTTTAATAAAGTGATGAATTAACTATATGCATGATCACATAATCAATTCTATTTTCTTATGCATAACTGAAATATACTTTGAATCATATGTGTGTTGAATGCTATCTAGTCTCTTTTAGGAACATTCCAGAGTCTTTCTCTCTGTCCTGCACATAGGCTGAAGGTCATTTGGGGATAAGCTTATCTGTGATGCTCTCCAGCCTCTCAGGGGAGGGGGCGGGAAGAATGCGTTAAACATAGGTTCCAGATGTATTCTGTGTTTGATTGTTACCTTTCCATGACTAATTATATGG
The DNA here is from genome assembly GCF_025860055.1 of Xyrauchen texanus. Taxonomy (NCBI): domain Eukaryota; kingdom Metazoa; phylum Chordata; class Actinopteri; order Cypriniformes; family Catostomidae; genus Xyrauchen; species Xyrauchen texanus. The sequence goes on along the minus strand of NC_068320.1, from coordinate 4,660,690 downwards.
TTTAAAGTCCTATGTAATAATACCTGAATAGTAGAAGTGTGATTTTCTCTTATTATTTCTTTAGGGAAGAAATGTATGTTATTTCAACCCTCTCCTCTGCCCGAGGAGTGAATATATTATCTCTCTGTTTTGGTTTAAATGACCTGATAATGTGTGCTATAGCTGTCTTGTGCCAAGAGAAGGACTGTCGTTCGTCAGTGTTTTGTGTGTGCGTTTGACCTTCTACCTAGGTTTTGAACCAGGGATGCACGCCAGGCCGACTCGAAGACGCCCCGCGACCATCTGCGAGGTCACTTCAGACGTAAATCTCGGGTAAAATAATGGAATGTACGTCCTTGCAAATGGTATAATTGATGTAAGATTTTGTGTAAGGTACGAGTTAGCTTTCGATCTCCTCGTGAGACTTTGTCGCTGGCTCTACCAATTTCACTGCAAACTATTCTTCAGTAAATTTTGATTCTTTAATTGAATTTCTCGACTCCTGGTTTTCTTTCTCCATATCTGGTCATAACTGTTATACCCCTAACAGTTTGGTGGAGGATTCGGCGGGCAATCACTCCGTGGTGACATCTCTGGCAAATCAGCAAACAAGGTAGGACGCTTTTATTAATTGTTAGGGCTGTCTGACTGGAAGAGATTTTGAAGGGGAGCGGGAGAGCTTCATTCCGACGAGGCGTGTGAAGAGTAATTTAATTATACTATTGAAAGTATAAGAAGTCGCTGAGAGAGCTGTTTAAGGGTTAAAACAGCAAACAGCGCAAGTGAAACGTGCTCTGTGGGGTGCCCAGGTGGGCATTGGTGTAGCACCACCCCGGCAGAGTGCGTCCCTGGACGGGAGGTCCAGTGGCACCGTAAACCTGCTCAATCTCTTCCACCTCAGATAGGGGTACCCCGAGCTTAGTGAATCAGGCAGTTAGGGATTCAGATATTAGGTATAGAATAAAATAAAATACAATAGGGATTGTTTTGCCAGGGATGCATCAGGAGCGGTCCCAAGTAAATAAATAAATTGCAACCTGAATTGGTATGGATCAGTATATGTGACCAGGATGTTTGTGAAGAATACTTTGTGGTGAAATTGGTAGAAATCCAGTATTGTTGCTGATATAGTTAATTTATCCGCGTAAAATATTTGCTGCTAAAATCTTTTCGGTAGTGATTTTCAGCTGTGACCAAGAAAAATGTCTGATAAAGGGAATTTTCTGAGTAGTTTTGACCAAAACGAGGAGGGCACACGCTGTAAACAGCTCTGCTCTGACGAGCTCAAATCAAAGAAATGTGCACAGCTCATTAAGAAAATGGTCAGTCAGGGGTTTGATTCTGATTGGAAAGTCATGCAGCAGATTGACTGGCTGCAGAACAAAAAAGACGCTGATAGGGCCAAATATCTATCCGTGTTTGCCTATTCATGGATTTGTAAACTGGGTGGTATACCGTTAAACCATGAAAAGGCAATTCCAAATGTGATGGACGGATGGTCTAGTTTGATTGCCCAGCGTAATAGAGTGGCAAAAATTATTGGGCAGGAAGTCGGCTGTGATCTGTGTAGTTTGAGTAAGGGTTTCGAGGCTGTTTTGTGAAAAAGCAGAAAATACTGTGAAAAATGAGACTGTGAAATGTGATAAGATTTTCTGGGAAAAAGTGTGTGTGTGTGCTCTCAACTTGCCTGACAGAAAAACAAATGCAGTTCTATTTTGATAGCAGGGAACACTGAGACACTTTATCAGTGATCAAGGCCAAACAGCGTTCAGTCTCAGTCACCATTCACTTTCATTGAAGAAAAAAAAACACAATGAAGATGAATGTGGTCTGCTGTGAGCAGATTTGGGCCCCTTTGTGAGAGAATGCATTAACTTTGTATATAGAAGGTCTAAATGGCACAAATGTATATCATAAATCTGTTCCTGTCCCTCTAACCATTTCTAACTCTGAAAAAGTATATTGGACTGAATTTTGGGTAGGGAGAAATTCTGTAGGGACTCTAATCGGTGTTGACATTCTGAAAGAACTCGAAGCTGATGTTTTGCTTTCTCAAGATAAGCTAGTGCTTGGCTGCAATGAAACAATTCGCTTATCTCAGAGTGGCCCCACCATGAGCAGAGATGTGCAGTCGCTGAACCTGCTAGTCTAACTGAGACTCGCTCTGAGTGGAAGTTTATAATTTCCAAATTTCCTGATGTATGGGCAAAAGATAAATATGATTGTGGTTTAGCACAGATTCAGCCACTGAGCATCCCAGGTCCTTTGCATGAAGCCAAAAGACAATATCCTTTGAAAAATGAAGCTCAACAGGGGGCTGACACGGTTTTTGATGAACTATGCAAACGGGGGATTGTGATTCCCTGTGCCTCTCCCACTAACTCTCCCATGTGGCCTGTCAAAAATCCAGATGGGAGCTGGCGTTTGACCATTGATTACACTTCTCTGAATTCAGTGTCTGAGAAAATGCACCCTCTGGTGGCCAACCCCGCAACTATCCTACACGAGATAGGATCTGAACATTGTCTTTTTACTGCTTTAGACATTTCTAACGGTTTTTGGACTTGTCCCCTAGCCAAGGAGGACCAAGGCAGATTTGCTTTCACCAGCAGGGGTCGCCAATGGACATGGAGTCGTTTGCCACAAGGTTTCTGCAACTCACCCACACTGTTTCATCAGTTACTAGCATCCTTCATCGATCCGGTAAGAAAACAAATTGAATATGACGGATCTGTTGTCCTACAATATGTGGATGACATTTTAATTGCTAGTCCAACCAAATTCAAACATTTGATTGCTGTACAGACTGTTTTGAATGCCCTCCAAAATGGGGGATTCAAAGTGAACTTGAAGAAAGCACAGCTAGCACTGCCTGAAGTGACTTATTTGGGGCAAATTGTGGGTGTGCACGGCAGACGCATCACTCCTGAACGAGTTAAAGCTATCATTGAACTTTCAAAACCAAACATGGTCACTGGTCTAAGGCAAGTAATGGGTCTTTTGAATTATTGCCGCCAGTATGTTTCTGAATACACTGAACTTTCTAAACCACTCACAGAGGCGCTGAAAGGAGGAAAACCTGGATCGGAGCTGATCGACTGGACTGAGGAGATGGAGGAGGCGTTTGTGAGTATCAAAGAAACTCTTGCTTCCTCCCCAGCATTACGTCATGCCGATGCCAGCAGGCCGTTCCATCTATGGACATGGGTGGGAACTCGATCCTATTCAGCGGCCCTGGGTCAAAGGGTTCCAGGAAGAAACTCCTATGGGATGGTAGGATATTATTCTGCTCCTATTCCTGTTTCAATGGCAGGACAACATCCGTGCCTGTTGATATGCGACTGTGCACAGTGGGCTGTAAAGATTACCGAGGACATTGTGACTCATCAGAAGGTGATACTGCACACTAGACACCAGATTCTGAAATTGTTAACAAACACTCGTTTAGGCTCTATCTCTAATCAAAGACGAGCTAAATGGGAGGCCACTCTCTTGAGTAAAAATGTGGATATAAATATTGACATTGAAACTGCTATCAACCCTGCCTCCTTACTTCCAGAAGAAGGAACTGCACACAACTGTGCCCGACTGATCGAGACGGACAGCCAGAGCCCTCTTCAATCTGAACCACTTTCTGATGCCATGAAGTTGTTCGTGGATGGTTCCAGCTTTCATGAACAGGGAAAACGCTTCACTGGCTGGGCTGTTGTAAATGAACATGGTGAAACTGTTGACTGTGGTTCTCTTTCAGGAGGAGGCGCTCAAGTGGCCGAGCTGGTCGCATTGACACGAGCATTGCAGTATGGCCAGGGGAAAGGAGTCAATGTTTACACTGACAGCCGTTATGCATATGGTGCTGTTCGTGACTTCGGCCCTGTGTGGAGACGCAGAGGATTTCTAACCACTGCCGGTCTGCCGATCTCTCATCAACAGCAGGTAAAAGAACTTATGAATGCCTGTGATCTTCCTGCAACAGGAGCAGTTATCAAAGTCACTGGACATGCAACGGACAATTCTCCTGAGGCCGCAGGAAACCGAGCTGCTGACACAGCTGCCAGAGAGGCTGCAACACGGACTGAGACTTGCGTGAGTGTTATGGCTCTTGCTCCTCAGGAGAGTGAGACCCCCAGAGACATTTTTAAACTCTATGATGAGGATGACCCTGAAGAGATAGAACAATGGACAAAAATTAGGAGCTCAGAAAAATGCAGAAGGACTGTGGAAATTTAATGAGCATTTTGTTTGTCCTGTTTCTGCTAGAACTGAACTAATGTCTTTGTATCATGGTTTGGCACATGCAGGTATTGAAAAACTACATGCAATGATTTCCAAAACCTGGTGGTGGCCACAACTGAGGGCTTTATGCAATGATTTTTGTAAGAGATGTCTAGTATGCCTTAAGGTTAATTCTACTTCTAAGCTGAAAATTCCCTTAGGACATGCCCCTCGACCTCAAGGGCCGTGGACACACCTCCAAATTGATTTCATAGGTCCACTGCCCCCTAGTGGAGGTTTTACATACATTCTAATGATTGTTGATCTGTTTTCCAGATGGGTTGAGGCATTTCCACTGAGAAACTGCACCGCAGATGCAACCGCCAAGATTATGTTGAATGAAGTTTTCCCAAGATGGGGTTTGCCCTTACAAATTGATTCAGATCAGGGTACACATTTTACTGGGAAGGTGATGAAAAATGTCATGAAGTTGATGGGGGTGAGGCAACACTTTCACATTCCATTTAGGCCCCAGTCTAGCGGATCTATTGAACGCACTAATCGTACGCTTAAAACTTCATTGAGAAAGAGATTGTTGGAGTGGGGGAAAGGGTGGCATGCGGCTGTCCCCGCGATTTTGTTAAGCATGAGAGCCAGCCCTAACAAGACTACACAGCTCAGCCCTTTTGAGGTAATGACAGGTCGCTATATGCGGCTGCCCTGGGATGCCCCCTTGCAACATGAGGGACCATCCGGGCCTTTGAAAGACGCTTTACAAAATTATCTGAAAGCTTTGGATGACAGCCTGCGAGACACACGGGTTAGTGTTAGCACACGACAAGCAGATCGAGATAATGTTGAGCAAAAAGACATGCCTGCTTTGCCTGAATAGGTGACAATGTGATGTTACAGCGGGAGATAGTTTCCCCCTTAGGTCCGAAATTTGATGGGCCTTATCAGGTGGTATTGGCCACTAACACCTCTGTTCTACTGGACAGGAGGGTTTTGGGTACCGTATGGAGACATTGGTCACAGGTGAAACCACTTGAAAAGTGTAACAACTTACTACCTTGGGATCATTAAATGTCTGTCGTGTATGTTAAAATTCTACAATTCTAGAACAAATGTTTTATCATTACAGATGGCTGAATCCGACGACATACTGAAGCTGCTAATTCTTCAAGAAGAAGTGCGTAGTGAGAGACGACTGAAAGTGAAACGAGCTTTCATCCGATTGGTACTTCCGCTCTCGTTGGTATTTTTAATTCTGATCGCTTTATCATTTTTGATGTGGATTCAAATTTCAATTTGGACAGGGAGATTCCATGAGTTTTCAACTCATTGGGATTGCGAGGAGATCGATAACCGTCCATCATGGGTACAATACCCATGTCTAAATTCAACTGAGGGTCTTAATTTTATTCCGACCATGTACCAAAAGGTAAATGATCGTTATTATCGTCTGGACGGAAATGAGACAGTGACCTATTGGCTTGGTCACTCCCCAAATTATCCCGATACTACCCTCATTATGCAAAAAGGTCGGTGGATGAGGAGTGGAGGCGTTGACCTGTTTGAAGGAGATTTCAGTTCATTGAGCTGGATCCCTGACCACATAGCTCGTGAAAACATGAGTGTATGCTCTATACGAATGGATATGGTTAATCGATATTTGTTAAAATCTAGAAAAGGTGAGAGAAGAGCAGAACGAAGGAGGCTTCAGGTAGCAGATGTTAATGACTCCCACATGATTTTAGGTGGAAAAGCCATGAAACTTCCGTTATACCCAAGTGCTCCTGATCCTCGCCACATCATGTCATACTATCTTCCCAAAGCTAAGAATGAACTTGGTTACAACAAAGTCGTTAAAGATGTAGCCCAAAGCTATATATACAGCAATATTGTGATTAGAGAAGAACTGGGGTCTGATGAGTATCAAACAGCAATAAATGATAAGGATTTGATGAGATGGGGCGTGTTAGTCCCAACTAAATGCCACATGATCCGATGGGACACTAATAGGTCTTACGGTGCAGTCTGTGATAGGTTAGGACGGATAGATAAAACTGACAGGGACTGGCAGTAAAAATGGTTTGCCTGTTATTAATGCTTTGTCCCTCTCTTGGCCCAGGTACACTAGATTCGATGACCCTTGGAAGGAGACTGCATATGTTGAGCGTTGTTTAGGTAAAGAAATTCAACAGTGGTTTGTTAAGATGTTTCATCCTGGAGATGTTGATATATGTAGAGACATTTCTGAGAAGCTCACTGGTGTGAAGATGATGGAGATACCCTGGGAGGTGTGTAATGCTTCTTTTGTTAAGTCAGGTTACACTTGGGCTAGTTTTTCTGATGTGTTGCACCAGTATGAGTTTGCTAGGAACCTTGCTAACAGAACTGTTTTCAACATGGATCACTTGCATGATTACCTTGAAGATAAATGTTATAATCCTACATCAATGGCTTATAATGTGACAGCATGGATGCACTTGCAAGTGTTTAAACTGAATATTGAAATGATGTACAATCGAGCAAAGACTAGTCTGGTACCTTTAAAGTATGAGGAGCTGTTGTGGGACAATTATAAATCATTTCAGGTGAGGATGTGGCCTCAGTTGTCCGATGTAGCTATTGGAGATGAGTGGTTTGACAGGGCAAAACAATTTAGACAATTTCTGAGTCCAATTCCTTCAGTACAGGAAATCAGAGATCTAGAGTCTAAGACTCCATCAGAGGACTGTGCTAAACACAGGTTGACACACCCCATGGGTCCTGCATGGCGTCCAGTTGATAAGAGTAAGAAAGCTAACGAAGCAGAGCTGTCTCTTTGTGTTGCAGAGTTGAAGCAGAAGACTGAATATTTTCCTCGGTTGAAGGCGCAAACAGCTCGGCAGAAATTTATCACTGCATTTCTGGAACAGATAAAAACTAATGATCCATTTGCAGGTTATGAGTATTTGAATTCTGTATGGTTTAAATCTAAGGGCACTCCATGGTATACTGATTCGGAACCTCCGTCTGCTATAGCAGTAGCATTGGTTTTGGCTTTTTCGGTAGGAGCAATATTTACTGACATGACGGAAACAGTGGAGGAATATGTGGAGGAAGCTTGGGAGGAGTTTGTGGCTGCGTCAGAGGATTTGGTCATGGGAGCTGTTAAATATGTGTTATATGCTTTTGGAACTCTTTTGGGAGTGGGTGTCCCCTGTCTGTGTGTGTGGATGTGTGTTCGTTTCTGTTTTTCTTATGTATGCAGGTCTGCTTGCAGTAACTTGAACCCTTCCGAGGAGGAGAACCGACTGAGAAAACTGACGACACGCTTGAAAGAGAAACTTAAGAAGGATAACATCCATGCCCTGTTGTGAGTGGAAGGTGGGAGAGCCTTCGCGTGGGGACTGGGAATTTTTAGTATCCAGCATGTCCGCAATGAGGCGAAGAGACAAGTGTGACCCATCAGGGAAGCATGCGTTACCACTCCACCTTCCGTAGTGACCTCACTTGGTAGACCAGACGTGGCGGTATTGGACCCCACATTGGTCTAAAACGGGGGACTGAAGGGTGAGGGTCAAAATCCCTTGTCTCTTCAGATATATCAATACATATATATATATATATATATCCTTTTATATCAATATCTATCTGTATTCTGTTGCTTAACTTCTTTAATAAAGTGATGAATTAACTATATGCACGATCACATAATCAATTCTATTTTCTTATGCATAACTGAAACATACTTTGAATCATATGTGTGTTGAATGCTAACTAGTCTCTTTTAGGAACATTCCAGAGTCTTTCTCTCTGTCCTGCACGTAGGCTGAAGGTCTTTTGGGGATAAGCTTATCTGTGATGCTCTCCAGCCTCTCAGGGGAGGGGGCGGGGAGAATTCGTTAAACATAGTTTCCAGATGTATTCTGTTTGATTGTTACCTTTCCATGACTAATTATATGGTTTAAAGTCCTATGTAATAATACCTGAATAGTAGAAGTGTGATTTTCTCTTATTATTTCTTTAGGGAAGAAATGTATGTTATTTCTACCCCTCTCCTCTGCCCGAGGAGTGAATATTTTATCTCTCTATTTCGGTTTAAATGGCCTGATAACGTTGTGCTCTGGCTCTCTTGTGCCCAGAGAAGAACTGTCGTTCGTCAGTGTGTTTGTGTGTGTGTGCGTTTGACCTTCTACCCAGGTTTTGAACCCAGGGATGCACACCAGGCCGACTCGAAGAGGCCCCGCGACCATCTGCGAGGTCACTTCAGATGTAAATCTCGGGCTCGGACGACAAGTGCGCTGATTAATGTTGATAGGCCGCATAGCTGTCTATATGTTGTGACTTTATGGTCTTTTAGCCAATCAGGAGTGAAATAATGGAATGTACGTCCTTGCAAATGGTATAATTGATGTAAGATTTTGTGTAAGGTACGAGTTGGCTTTCGATCTCCTCGTGAGACTTTGCCGCTGGCTCTACCAATTTCACTGCAGACTATACTTCAGTAAATTTTTGATTCTTTAATTGAACTTCTCGACTCCTGGTCTTCTTTCTCCATATCTGGTCCGGGTCCTAACTGTTATACCCCTAACAACCTTTTACAGGTTTTGCAATTATGACCTGTACAAATGTTTAAGAAAGTGTTAAAGTCCCTGTAAAGGCAATAAAAAAAATCTAAACGCATTATACATGTTAAAAATGTATTGCTAAAACACATTACAAAGACTGAACTGTGAAGTTCCGCTGTCGCCATATCTGTTTCCGGTTTACTTGCGCGTCGCCCAAAATGTCTGTTTTTACTCGATGTCTCCAGAATCTTCCGAAAATACGTGTCAGCGATGTTCATCGCTGTAACGCTTGAGCAGCAAGGCAGACGAGGAGATGCGGATCTAAATGCAGAATCACTTTATTAAATAAACAAGCAAGAAAAACACAAAGGAACAACCCTCAATGGGGAAAATAGAACTGAAAACTGAAAACTAAACACGAAGGAACAAGACAGAGAACTCGGGCAGGGAACACAAACCAGGCTAACAACAAACAACGAACGACAAGGAGTGAACAAAAAGCAGGGCTTAAATACACAGTGAGTGATGACTGAATAAGACACAGGTGAGAACAATGAACAAAATTGCAGTGATGATGGCAGGTGGATGCTGGGAAGTGTAGTTCTTAAATTATGACAAGTGAACAAGAAAGCTAACAAAGAGACTAAGGAGCTACACAAGGGACAAAAGTGAAAACTAAGGAATGCAAAGGTGACAAAAATGGCAGACAAAGGGCAACAGAGAAACAAGACAAGGTCTATGTAACATAGCCCCCCCCTCAAGGATCGGATACCAGACGATACAGAAACATAAAACAAAACAAAACATGTCCATTGACTGGGGGGGAAGCTTGTGGTGGGCAGACAGACCAAGGGGGGCAACGAAGGGCAGATAGGCAGTCCAGGGGGCAATGAAGGGAAGACAGGAAGTCCAAGGGGGCACAGAAGGCAGGCAGGAAGTCCAAGGGGGCACAGTGGGCAGGCAGGAAGTCCAAGGGGGCACAAAGGGCAGGCAGGAAGTCCAAGGGGGCACAGAGGGTAGGCAGGAAGTTCAAGGGGGCACAAAGGGCAAGGACAGGTTCAGGTGGTCTGGGAGCTGGCCACCGGGCAAGGACAGGTTTGGGGGGCCTGGGAAGAGGCCACAGGACAGGGACCGGGTCAGGAGGTCTGGGGGGAGGCCACAGGAGGGGAACAGGGTCAGGAGGCCTGGGAGGAGGCCACAGGGCAGGGACCGGGTCAGGAGGTCTGGGGGGAGGCCACAGGAGGGGAACAGGGTCAGGAGGCCTGGGAGGAGGCCACAGGGCAGGGACTGGGTCAGGAGGCCTGGGAGGAGGCCACAGGACAGGGACTGGGTCAGGAGGCCTGGGAGGAGGCCACAGGACAGGGACTGGGTCAGGAGGCCTGGGAAGAGGCCACAGGACGGGAACAGGGTCAGAATGCCTGGGAGGAGGCCACAGGACAGGGACTGGGTCAGGAGGCCTGGGAGGAGGCCACAGGACAGGGACTGGGTCAGGAGACCTGGGAGGAGGCCACAGAACAGGGACTGGGTCAGGAGGCCTGGGAGGAGGCCACAGGACAGGGACTGGGTCAGGAGGCCTGGGAGGAGGCCACAGGACAGGGACTGGGTCAGGAGGCCTGGGAAGAGGCCACAGGACAGGAACCGGGTCAGGAGGCCTGGGAGGAGGCCACAGGACAGGGACTAGGTCAGGGGCCCTGGGAGAAGGCCACAGGACAGGGGCCGGGTCAGGAGGCCTGGGAGGTTTCAGAGGCGAAGGCCTGGCAGGCTCTGTAGTCTCTGGAGGTAGAGCCGTAGGAGGCTCGGGAGGCAGAGCCGTAGGAGGCTCAGGAGGCGGAGCCGTAGGAGGCTCAGGAGGCGGAGCCGTAGGAGGCTTGAGGGGCGGAGCCCTAGAAAGCTCTGGAGTCTCTGGGAGCAGAGCCGTAGGAGGCTCGGGAGGCGGAGCCGTAGGAGGCTCGAGAGGCGGGGCCCTAGAAAGCTCTGGAGTCTCTTGGAGCAGAGCCGTAGGGGGCTCGGAAGGCGGAGCTCTGGAAAGCTCGGTAGGCGGAGCCATAGGAAGCTCAGGAGGCGGAGTCAAACGAGGCGGAGCCGTAGGAGGCTCGAGGGGCGGAGCCCTAGAAAGCTCTGGAGTCTCTGGGAGCAGAGCCGTAGGAGGCTCGGGAGGCGGAGCCATAGGAGGCTCGAGAGGCGGAGCCTTAGAAAGCTCTGGAGTCTCTGGAAGCAGAGCCGTAGGAGGCTCGGGAGGTGGAGCCGTGGAAGGCTCGAGAGGCTTGGGAGGCGGAGCCCAGGAAGGCTCGAGAGGCTTGAGGGGCGGAGCCCTAGAAGACTCGAGTGACTTGAGGGGCGGAGTTCTGAAAGGCTTTAGAGGCGGAGCCCTGGAAGGCTTGAGTGACTTGAGGGGCGGAGCCCTAGCAAGCCCGGGAAGCTCGGAAGGCGGAGCTCTGGAAAGCTCAGAGGGCGGAGCTCTGGGAAGCTTGGGAGGCGGAGCTCTGGGAAGCTCGGGAGGCGGAGCTCTGGGAAGCTCGGGAAGCTCGGAAGGCAGAGCTCTGGAAAGCTCAGGAGGCGGAGCTCTGGAAAGCTCAGGAAGCTCGGAAGGCAGAGCTCTGGAAAGCTCGGAGGGCGGAGCTCTGGGAAGCTCGGGAGGCGGAGCTCTGGGAAGCTCGGGAGGTGGAGCTCTGGGAAGCTCGAGAGGCGGAGCTCTGGAAAGCTCAGGAAGCTCGGAAGGCAGAGCTCTGGAAAGCTCAGAAGGCGGAGCTCTAGAAAGCTCGGTAGGCGGAGCTCTGGAAAGCTCGGGAAGCTCGGAAGGCAGAGCTCTGGAAAGCTCGGAGGGCGGAGCTCTGGGAAGCTCGGGAGGCGGAGCTCTGGGAAGCTCGGGAGGCGGAGCTCTGGGAAGCTCGGGAGGCGGAGCTCTGGGAAGCTCGTAAGGTGTTGGGTCTTGGAGGGTAGAGGCCACAGGCGCTGGCTCTGGGACGGTAGAGGCTACAGGCGCTGGCTCTGGGACGGCAGAGGCTACAGGCGCTGGCTCTGGGACGGTAGAGGCTACAGGCGCTGGCTCTGGGACGGTAGAGGCTACAGGCGCTGGCTCTGGGACGGTAGAGGCTACAGGCGCTGGCTCGCTGACCGTGGCAGGCGTGGGCTCTGGCTCGCTGACCGTGGCAGGCGTGGGACCTGGCTCGCTGACCGTGGCAGGCGTGGGCTCTGGCTCGCTGACCGTGGCAGGCGTGGGCCCTGGCTCACTGACCGTGGCAGGCGTGGACTGGGAGGCAGAAGCCTGTCTTCTCCTCCTCCTCCGGGCGGACAAAGTTGAGCACGCCGGCTCTGAAGCGAACGAAGTTGGCAGCGTGTAGGTCAGGACGGGCGTGGAGAGACGAATCGTGGCGGAGAGGGGAAGTATCCTTGTGGGAGGAGCGGTAGCATCATCCTCCAGAACTTCCACCGTCAGTGGCGATCCGCTGACTCGCAGGGTCTCCTCCACGAAACTGAAGAGTGTCCAGCGGCAACAGTTCCCTCAGGGACTTGTTCAAGTTACCCCGGAAGAATGCCACCAGAGCGTAGTCGGGGAAGTCAGAGATGTTTGCCAGCTTCAGAAACTCGTGGACGTGGTCCTCCAAAGGGCGGTCCCCCTGCTGGAGGCTAAGGAGCCGGTAATTCGCCGAATAGGCTGCTAGATCCATGTGTGGTCGTTCGTTCAGTAACGCTTGAGCAGCAAGGCAGACGAGGAGATGCGGATCTAAATGCAGTATCACTTTATTAAATAAACAAGCAAGAAAAACACAAAGGAACAACACTCAATGGGGAAAATAGAACTGAAAACTGAAAACTAAACACGAAGGAACAAGACAGAGAACTCGTGCAGGGAACACAAACCAGGCTAACAACAAACAACGAACGACAAGGAGTGAACAAAAAGCAGGGCTTAAATACACAGTGAGTGATGACTGAATAAGACACAGGTGAGAACAATGAACAAAATGGCAGTGATGATGGCAGGTGGATGCTGGGAAGTGTAGTTCTTAAACAATGACAAGTGAACAAGAAAGCTAACAAAGAGACTAAGGAGCTACACAAGGGACAAAAGTGAAAACTAAGGAATGCAAAGGTGACAAAAATGGCAGACAAAGGGCAACAGAGAAACAAGACAAGGTCTATGTAACAATCGCATTGTTGATGCCTGGTCCCCTGCTCCGACAAGCAAGAGGGACAAGGGCTTTAAACTCTACATATCGAGTTATCTGCACAACTACAAGGGTAAGTATTTTAATTTAATGTGGTGTGCCGGCAGATAGCGTCTAAGCTAGTTCGCCATGTGTTCATTTTTTATGTAAGGTTAGTATAGAAGCTTGTTTTTTCTTAGTTTTAAAGCAGACTGTTTGTTAATTTTTGTGATAATTGTAATATAAATTATATTAACTTGCTCTCCTCTCAGTTTCTAATAAAGATCAGGGCACAGGTGAAGTCACTGTCAAGGCATTGTGCTACAGGTCCACGAGGAAAGCAGAGAAACCTCACAGTTTGAGTGTATGGTGAAGCTAGAATTGATAAGACCGCAGTTACAGGCTTGTTACTTTAATAGTCCGATGTTCCTGGGTACTCGGCTAAGGTTATTCATGTTTAATGTAACTCAAATCAAATGAAAACAGTTATTGTAGGCAGGTAAGTTTCCCTAGCTGGTCCCCTCTGTGTAAAATGCGTTCTTATTCAAGTTTTCAACTCAGTCATTCGTTTAAGATGCAATCTTGTGTTATAAGTATTAGGCTATCATGATTATACAGTGAGAAAGCTATATAAATAAGTATTTAATATAATAAAAGTGTAGAGCAACAACCGAGGGTGTAAGGTAAAGGCTGAATATTGTAGATTTATTACAATATGTTGCATGTTTGAATTAAAATACCTGTGGATATGCCACTTCCCACTCATGAAAGTGTTATTAAAAGGAGCAAACACTCTACAAAGGCCTGACTGGAGATTTGCCTGATCTATCTGTCCTTCAGGTGAGTAGGGAATGATATAACAATAGCAAATTTCACTGTACAGTATGATATATCAACCAAATATGTAGCATGGACAACAAAATGCTATGCTGCAACATTTCAGTGCCAATGTGTCTGTTGGAGAGTTATCCCTGCCAGGGGAACTGTTACTCCCCCCTAGACACCCAGGAAGATTTGGCGTTGCTTGACAACAGTTTGAGGTAGGATAAAGAGCTCCAGCAACGATTTGTAAGTGTGCCGATTTCGTTTATAACGCCATAGGGTAATCTAAAAAGTAAAATTAAGATCGTACACTGCATATTCTACAGTCTGAATCCACAGCCTGTCACATTTTAAATTTATGAGAAGCTTCAGAGAAATGTAATTTGTAACATGTTTTTTTTTGTATTTTCAGCTTCGGTTTTTGGCAATCAAATGTGGGAGGGTCCTAAAGACAACCGTGTGGCGAATGCTTCAGGGTATCTTCTCTAATCACCTTTCCATCAATACAACCTGGACTGGTGTAGGGGATAAAGCATGTTTTAGAGACATGTTCCTGAAGACCATTGTTCAAAGTAAGTTGGATATTTCTTTTATATTTAAGTAGATGTGTATGACCTTATGCCATTCAAATGGAATGACAGATCTTTATTTTCTACAAGAGCCATCCGGTAGAACCCGGCAACCCACGATGCCACTGATGAGGCGATCCAGTTAACGTTACGCGTTACCTGAAAGGAGCATCTGAACATGAAGGTGGAAAAAGGCGCTGCACAGCTGAGAGGGACCCACAGCCGACCCCTTAAACCTAGGCTGACTACTGACACCCCAGCATCACTGACAACTGGAACCCTTTCTTTATCCTGCAGTCAGTAACATCAAGACCCCTAAAAAAGCCTGCTAAAAGTGTCAGACTACACTCACCCAATCCACGCTGTTCGCTGCTCTTTTTTTTTTTTTTTTTTCTCTCGTGACCCTGCTTTGAGGGCAGCTCCTTGGATGAATATGGGATGGTTTGTCCTTTTATACAGGTGCACGAGGAATCACTGAAGATATGCCAATTTGCACTGCCTCATTCTGGAGGTCGGGAAAACCGGTGATTCTTAGCCCACTACGCACGCAGTCCCCAACCTCTCCAGACATTCTGATTGGCTGTGTTCTCTACAGCCAGATTTTCTGCTGTTAATTATATTTATTCCCACTTGTTGTCATGTGTAAGTTGAATGTCAAAATGTATATTATACCTGTTATCCTGCACATTCCTTGATACCAAAGATCTCAATAATTTCATATACAATTTGCTGCTTATTTCATTGTTACAGTGCTTAACTATTCTATTTTTAAATATAGCTTGTAAATCCTAGATTATACATCTAATACTTGATATTTGCACATTATCTGGTATCAAATATTCTACTTACCGTGACTTTAGTATTGGCTTATTTCATTCCGTCAGTGCTTAACGATTCTATTATAGTTTGTAAATCCTATTTCATACCTCTGATACTTGATATTGCACATTAACTAGTACCAAAAATTCTACTTTCATTCCGTCACAGTGCTTAACTGTTATTCTATTGTTAAATATAGCTTGTAAATCCTTGTGCCACAGGTTAGCATTGCAGTTATAATGGTATATTCTACTCCAGAGCTTTACTCTAAATTATTACCACTTAACCTATTGTTAGAAATGACTTGTAAATATGATGTTATACCTCAAATTATTTGGTATCCTGCACTTTCTTTGATACCAAATATCCTCATTGCTTATGTTTACTGGTAATTCTTTTCATCCCAGAGCTGACCTCTTTATATTATTATCAATTATTGTAAGTGTTACAATAGTGTTTTTAAGAAAAAAAAAAAATTTTATTACCAAAACTGAATTGGAAACCTGCATGTTCTTTTGTGTGTGTGTGTGTGTGTATATATATAATGTTTGTATTTTTCTGTTATTTATATTTCAGTGATCTGACATCTTGTTTCAGTGACAGTTACTGTACTTTGAAATGTGGAATTAAAACACCAAATGGAAATTTGTCTGGTTTGATCAATCATTATTCTTGATAAACTGCATGCTATAAATATATTTATAAAAATATATATATATATATATATACAGTGAGGAAAATAAGTATTTGAACACCCTGCTATTTTGCAAGTTCTCCCACTTAGAAATCATGGAGGGGTCTGAAACTGTCATCGTAGGTGCATGTCCACTGTGAGAGACATAATCTAAAAAAAAAAAATCCAGAAATCACAATGTATGATTTTTTAACTATTTATTTGTATGATACAGCTGCAAATAAGTATTTGAACACCTGAGAAAATCAATGTTAATATTTGGTACAGTAGCCTTTGTTTGCAATTACAGAGGTCAAACGTTTCCTGTAGTTTTTCACCAGGTTTGCACACACTGCAGGAGGGATTTTGGCCCACTCCTCCACACCGATCTTCTCTAGATCAGTCAGGTTTCTGGGCTGTCGCTGAGAAACATGGAGTTTGAGCTCCCTCCAAAGATTCTCTATTGGGTTTAGGTCTGGAGACTGGCTTGGCCACGCCAGAACCTTGATATGCTTCTTACAGAGCCACTCCTTGGTTATCCTGGCTGTGTGCTTCGGGTCATTGTCATGTTGGAAGACCCAGCCTCAACCCATCTTCAATGCTCTAACTGAGGGAAGGAGGTTGTTCCCCAAAATCTCGCAATACATGGCCCCAGTCATCCTCTCCTTAATACAGTGCATGCGCCCTGTTCCATGTGCAGAAAAACACCCCCAAAGCATGATGCTACCACCCCCATGCTTCACAGTAGGGATGGTGTTCTTGGGATGGTACTCATCATTCTTCTTCCTCCAAACACGGTTAGTGGAATTATGACCAAAAAGTTCTATTTTGGTCTCATCTGACCACATGACTTTCTCCCATGACTCCTCTGGATCATCCAAACAGTCACTGGCAAACTTAAGACGGGCCTTGACATGTGCTGGTTTAAGCAGGGGAACCTTCCGTGCCATGCATGATTTCAAACCATGACGTCTTAGTGTATTACCAACAGTAACCTTGGAAACGGTGGTCCCAGCTCTTTTCAGGTCATTGACCAGCTCCTCCCGTGTAGTTCTGGGCTGATTTCTCACCTTTCTTAGGATCATTGAGACCCCACGAGGTGAGATCTTGCATGGAGCCCCAGTCCGAGGGAGATTGACAAGTCATGTTTAGCTTCTTCCATTTTCTAATGATTGCTCCAACAGTGGACCTTTTTTCACCAAGCTGCTTGGCAATTTCCCTGTAGCCCTTTCCAGCCTTGTGGAGGTGTACAATTTTGTCTCTAGTGTCTTTAGACAGCTCTTTGGTCTTGGCCATGTTAGTAGTTGGATTCTTACTGATTGTATGGGGTGGACAGGTGTCTTTATGCAGCTAACGACCTCAAACAGGTGCATCTAATTTAGGATAATAAATGGAGTGGAGGTGGACATTTTAAAGGCAGACTAACAGGTCTTTGAGGGTCAGAATTCTAGCTGATAGACAGGTGTTCAAATACTTATTTGCAGCTGTATCATACAAATAAATAGTTAAAAAATCATACATTGTGATTTCTGGATTTTTTTTATATTATGTCTCTCACAGTGGACATGCACCTACGATGGCAATTTCAGACCCCTCCATGATTTCCAAGTGGGAGAACTTGCAAAACAGCAGGGTGTTCAAATACTTATTTTCCTCACTGTATATATATATATATATATATATATATATATAAAATAAGCGGCGGCAGATCGCTCGAAAAAAGCGTTTGCCTCCGACGCTCCACGGAAGGTCCGCCTTCAATATAACGGCGGCGGAACGGCGGATGGCCAGCGGGCCGGCTGCGGAACGAAGTCGGTAGGAAGGCGGCGTGCCGTCAAACATGTTTGCGATATCGCCATTCTGCCGCTTCTACTGCCGCCGGAGCACCGCCAGCGGCCCGCCGACTTATTGCTATCTGGGATTTGGCTACAGGACTATCCTTTCTCACTGTACTCACTGTAAAACAACTTCTGTCTCAATTGATAAACCATGTTTAGCCTCATTTTACAGCCAACAAATTGAATAGAAATGTGGTGAAGTACAGTACTGTGCAAAAGTTTATGCACTTGTAAAAAATGCTGCATAGTGAGGATTTCTTCAAAATAACTCATAAATAGTATTAATTTATCAATTAACATCATACAAAGTCCAGTAAACATAAAAAAGACAAATCAAAATTTGGTGTGACCACCTTTGCTTTCAAAACTGCACCATTTCCCCTAGATACACCTGGACACAATGTTTCTTGGTTGTTGGAAGACAGGTTGTTCTAAGCTTCTTGAAAGGTTTGACACAGTTCTTCTATCTATTTAAGCTGTCAGGGCAATGCCATCTGTTGCAGGGCTCCCTGTTTTTCTAGGCTATTCTATTCTATTTACAAAAGGAATGTTTGGGAGTCTAAAATGTATATTTCCTATGACTCACTAAAGCTGATAAATAAACATATTAAGACAAATGCTTTTGTGAAACATCTTATATCCCTAAGAATTTTGCACAGTACTGTATATGGAAATGTTTGGACATTCTGTAATACTATTTCAAGACTTTCACTTGATCATAGGATTAGGAGAGCAAGATAATGTGCCTCTCCCCCTCCAGCCCTGTGAACATTTGCCTCTGTATTCAACAATACATTTGCATACGGTTTTGTTTCCTTTCCATTGTCTCAATGATTGCCTCCCACTCTGACTGCCTTTTCATTGAAGTGCTATCTTATCTTGCTTAAGGTATCAGAAGGAAATTTTGCAGCTGATCGGTGAGACAATCTTACGTGGCCTCTCCTGGCTACGTAAGCGTTGACTGTTGCGTCGACTGTTATCGATGCAATTTCCTTTTATATTTTTAACACTCCCTACATAGTATATTGCAAAATTACAATTTATGTCTTTAGGAGTGAAACTATTTTAATGAGGAAAAATAACTGAATGCACCTTTAATAAATAACTTTACTTGCTCTAAAGGTCTTAGGATCTCTTTTACAGTTTGAAAGCTTAAGCGATTCTAAAATGTATTCATTAAATTTAATCCTAAGCTTTCTGTCTACTTCTTAGAAGTCTTTTTAATCAATACAATTCTAAATTTACAACAACTTTAATCGGAGTCAGATTTATCTTAATGGAGTCAGGTAAATAATTAAATTAAAAACACATCATCCTTCAACCACTTTATGTTCCAACTTTTGGTTCAAGATAGCAGCCGAGGCTTCTAGCATTACATGAGTATGCAAAATATTTCTGATCCATGAAATTATTGCATGCAATGTTTTAAGTTTGATTTTGAGGTAATTTGATCTAATATTTCAAAAATGTTTTAATGTTGCAAATTTATGTAGCTAATGAGAATCTGAAATTATCACATTTATTTTTAGACAAAATACTAATTTATAATTTTCCATTTTGTACAAGGTGATTGAATCAAAAGGTTTTGAATAACTGCCCAGTAAGGCTAAAGGCCCCCATAAACATATTGTTTTTTTTTAAGTGGGATGAAAAGATTTGATATGAAGAATTTTCAAAGTGTTCTCACATTTTACCCATATACTTGTGCTTAAAATGCTCCCTTGCCACCTTTAATTAAATTGTTAATCATAACAATGTTCCATTATAATTGATATTATATAAATTATGTTGGTCAATCAATAATCAATAAACAATTTTTATTTTGTATATATATATATATATATATATATATATATATAAAATATGCATTCATTTTTATTATTATATGTTAATAGAACTTAGTAGAGGTTTTTATGTCAGAAAGTTATGTTCAAAGTTAGAACATAATGTGTACTATACAGGTATATACATTTGAAGTCAGACGTTTACATACACCTTTGCCAAATACATTTAATCTCCGTTTTTCCACAATTCTTGACATTTAATTGTAGAAAAAAATTCAGTTAGGATCACTACTTTATTTTAAGAATGTGAAATGTCTGAATAATAGTAGAGAAAATTATTTATTTCAGATTTCTTTCTTTCATCACATGCCCAGTGAGTCAGAAGTTTACATACACTTTGTTAGTATTTGGTAGAATTGCCTTTAAATTGTTTAACTTGGGTCAAACGTTTTGGGTAGCCTTCCACAAGCTCACAATATGTTGCTGGAATTTTGGCCCATTCCACCAAACAGAACTGGTGTAACTGAGTCAGGTTTGTAGGCCAATTTGCTCGCACACACTTTTTCAGTTCTGCCCACAAACTTTCTATCGGATTGAGGTTAGAGTTTTGTGATGGCCACTCAATTTTGACACAATTTTGGTGGTATGCTTTGTCCATTTGGAAGACCCATTTGTGACCAAGCTTTAACTTCCTGGCTGATGTATTGAGATGTTGCTTCAATATATACACAAATTGTTTCTTCCTTATGATGCCATACAGTATAATTTGTGAAGTGCACAAGTCTCTCCTACAGCAAAGCAATCCCACAACATGATCCTGCCACCGCCATGCTTCATGGTTGGGATGGTGTTCTTCGGCTTGCAAGCTTAACCCTTTTCCCTCCAAACATAATGATGGTCATTATGGCCAAACAGTTAAATATTTGTTTTATCAGACCAGAGGACATTCTCCAAAAAGTAAGATCTTTGTACCCATGTGCACTTGCAAACTGTAGTCTGGATTTTGTCATGGTAGTTTTGGAGAAGTGGCTTCTTCCTTGATGTGCAGCCTATCAGGTTATGCCAATATAGGACTCGTTCCACTGTGGAAATAGATACTTGTCTACTGGTTTCCTCCAGCATCTTCACAAGGTCCTTTGCTCTTGTTCTGGGATTAATTTGCACTTTTCGCACCAAACTACGTTCATCTCTAGGAGAAAGAATGCATCTCCTTCCTGAGCGGTATTATAGTGTTTATACTTCCTGTACTTTGTACAGATGAACGTGGTACATTCAGGCATTTAGAAATTGCTAAACAAGGATGAACCAGACTTGTGGAGGTTCATAAATGTTTTTTCAGAGGTCTTGGCTGATTTCTTTTGATTTTCCCATGATATCAAGCAAAGAGGCACTGTTTGAAGGTAGGTCTTAAAATACATCCACAGATACACCACCAATTAGCCTATCAAAATCTAATTGTGTTTGACATAATTTTCTGGAATTTTCCAAGTTGCTTAAAGGCACAGTTAGCTTAGTGTATATAACTTCTGACCCACTGGAATTGTGATATTGTCAAATAAAAGTGGAAAAATCTGTCTGTAATCAGTTGTTGGAAAAAAATTACTTGTGTCATGCAGAAAGTAGATGTCCGGAAATCAGTGGAGTGGTTAAAAAATTAGTTTCAATGACTTCAGCCTACGTGTATGCAAAGTTCTAACTTAATTTGTAGTCTACAAAATGTCTCAACTATAATTCTGCATACTGTATGCAGTTTATGGTAATATAAACAAATTTCAACATTGATCACTACTTCATGTATAAAATCTGGGTCCTGAAGCAAAACCAGTTGAGAAACACTAAATATAACACCAATATTGTGCTCAGTTTTTCCACAACCATTCTCAGCACTTAAATAATCAATAGTCAAATAATCAAAATAATCTGTAAAATGAAAGGAATGAGAAAATGAATTTAAAGGAATATTCTGGGTTCAATTATAGACTTTAAGTTAAACTCAATAGACAGCATTTGTGGCTTCATAATCAGAATGCTTAAAATGTTTTTAGCATGGATCTAGGACAAAAAAGTAGTACATTTCTGAGAAGGCCACTCAAATTATAAGTAATATGATAGATGGTAGAAAACAGACAACTAATATATGTCGTATGGTTGTGGGACAGGCAAACCTAAGAATTTATTGTAGGTTATCTTGACTTGTATTTGTTTATCTAGCCATTTATAAAAAAAGATTACGTGAAATAATTGTACATCAAGTTGCTACTAGTTTGACACTTTAAAATGATCTGGCACTCACAAATAATTACAAGTTAGGACTCGGAACACACACAGACACACACACGCATGCACGCACGCACACACACATGCACGCACACGACAACAATTAAATGCCATGTTGATTAAATAATAAAAAGCATAATACATCAGATAATAACACATTAGAACACTTATCGAGCATTTAAAAACGAAAAGGCACTCACCAGCAGGAAAAAATTTATAATTTGAGTCCTTATAATACGCTCCCAAACATATGACAACATAAAATAAAACACAAACAAAAAGTACATAAAAAGAATATAACATCATCTTGCGGTTGTTGACACCTCTCATAACAAACATTTTGTAAGAGTGCTCAGCTCAGTATAATGTACCTCCTTTATAGTGTTATTTACAGACTGCACAATTGTCTTGCACACAAAAAGAAAACCTGCAGAACAAGATACATTTGTATGATGAGTGCTAGTCAAATGTGCTGGCTGCACTCCAAAAGCCATTGGTCAATTTCTTGACTTGAACTAACTCTGCCTGGGCAGAACCAAATCAGCGAATTTGTTAATAATAATAAAAAACTAAAACAAAACAACAACAAACAAATTGCATTCAAATATTAAATGCCATTCACTTGGATTTCAAACAAAAAACACAAGAATAGAGAATGCCATCGATATGAAATATTGATCTCTGGTCCTTTGAGAATTTTAATGTCTTGTTCCAATTTTGAAATGCATGTTCTTGAATGACAGTAATAAGATATGTGAAGTAAACTGTATCCCTCCTTAAAAAGCTTTTAAAATTAATTTATATATTTTTCAGTTGTATGAGGTACTATAGTACCAGTTGACCTTTCTTTTATGTGAGCAAACCAGAGTAGATTACTTTATCATAATCAAATTACTGTTAGTCTCATCTATAGGTACCATGCTCCATTATAAAGTCAGCAAGGAATATTTCCATGTAGTTTTTTGTGTGTAGTTTTTCAAGGAAAATCACAACAAAAAATGTTTTTTTGCACTTTAAATACAGCAAAATCCACTTTTCACTTTGACTTTTCATTGGCCAAATAAAACCTGGTCTAATATAATCATGTTTTACGTTGCTCGTTGGCAGTTTTCTGGTGAAATAAACACTAAAAGTGCAATGACTTTTATTCACTTCCACACAGATTTTGAGGGACATTTAGGCTGTAATTCAAACTTCACCTCTCATCACATTACCAAGAAATGTCTGCATGTACACACAAAACACATTCAAATTCACATGAAACTCTTGCATATACACACAAAATGAATGCATTACCTTTCACACACTTATGCATTTACTGATTTTACCTCTTACAAACACATATAACACTTATGCATGATAATTGTCCTTCCTTCAAATGGGAAATCAATCACATATGACATTGGCATTGGCCTTTTTAGCACCAACTTGTGGACATTTCATCAGGCAACTGGAAAACAACACTTTTAGCTTTGGCCACTGTGGGCTGTGGTTTGGAATTTCGGTAAGCACAGACTGATTCACAGCGTGATCAGTCTGTGAAAAAATTATGAATGGAACAGTTGGACATTAAATTGAGACCTCACTCAAAAATTTTTTCAATGAATAAAATGCATGCACCACACCCAGGTTTTTGCACTTGCATCCTACATATCTGAAAGACCCAGGGTGACAGGTTTGTGCGGCACAGAAACGTGAATGACAAAAAGTAATTTAATACATTTTGCAATGATACTACTCCACCCAGGGAATACACCAAATTACCCCATGCAATTGGTCACAGGCTCACACAGGTTGTCAAAGATGGATCAAAAGCAATGCAAAGTGAAACCGCACTATGATTCACGCCCACCACCAAAAGATTAGACTCTCCAACAGGGAAGTCAGATCCAACTACAAGAAGAAAAAAAATATATGGGTTCAGAAGGCCACCATTTAGAGTTTTTAGTGTACACAAGCAGGCACAATAATGGTAATAATGGCAATCATAATTATTAAAGATTCACAAAAATGAAATCAGTCAATTTAATTAATGACAAATTGATTGCTAATGTCTAGGTTACAGATGTAACCTCCGTTCCCTGATGGAGGAAACGAGACGTTGTGTCGGAGAAGCGACACTAGGGGTCTCTCTTGAGCGCCGAAAATGCCTCTGATCTATGAAAAAAGGCCAATGATAAAAGGAAATACTATGAGTTCATTCAGGATTTTACTGAGGAGCTGGAAATGGTCTGGCCACTACAGTGGCTCGGCTCAGCGACGTGGCCGGAGGACACAACATCTCGTTCCCTCCATCAGAGAACGGAGGTTACAACCGTAACCTAGACGTTCCCTGCCTGTCGCTCTCTCGATGTTGTGTCGGAGAAGCGACACTAGGGGTCCAATTTAAATCACGCCATGCACTGAGCCGTGTACATGTTCTGCTGAGACAGGAGCGGGCAGGTATTTTACGTGCACAAGCAACCAGCTGTGTCAGACTGCACGTACCCTTCCCCAATGCCCCAAAAAAGTCAGTCGGAATCCTTATGGTTATCCTAGACAGGGGAACAAGGTGACACTTGCCAACCTGGGAACGGGCCGAGCCTGGCTGGGCCTCTTTTCTCTCTATGTTTCCTGCATAGAGCAATAAACGGCCAGGGCCCTTACATGCATCAAGGGAAGGGGGTCTTACCCAGTTTCCTATTCTTTCAGGGGGAAAAGACCCTGCGGAGACCACATCTGCCCGGAAGGGGAGGTAAGAGTGGTGAATACGTCACATGGGTTTTTATGCGACATGTGGAAAGTGGCGCAGTGGTAGATCCAGCCTCAAGGAAGGGGGAGTTGCTACAACACGGCGACCGGAGGGCAGCCGGGGACTGCCTAAGGAAAACGCGGGTCCACTTTTGTAAGGGGAACGTACCGCAGATAGTACACACAGAGGGGGAGTCCGCGTAGGAGTCCTTGACCTGTGAAGCACCTATTCCAGTACAGGGTAGATTAAGTACCCATAGTGGACTGGGTCGGCAAGTTCCTCCGCTGAACGGTAGACCCAAAAGGGCTAAGGAGGAATCGTCCAGGGATCCTAGTGAGTGGGATCTCCTGGGAGAGAAAGCGCACAGTTTTACCTCTGCCGAGTGAAAGGGCGCTGGGAGCAAGCGATCCACCCGGCCAGTTTGTCAGCGTGCCACCGAGTTCTACCGGCTCGGACCTGAGAAGACACAGGACGAAACTGACTCAACCCGGAGATTGTAAAATCTCGCAAAGGTATTAGGTGTTGCCCATCCCGCAGCTCTACATATGTCTGCCAGGGAGGTACACCTGACCAGTGCCCATGAGGACGCAACACTTCTTGTTGAGTGTGCTCGGACCTGCAAGGGGGGGGCACGGCCTGTGTGTGATAGGCCAATGAAATTGCATCCACGACCCAGTGGGAAAGCCTCTGTTTGGAGACAGCGTTCCCTTTCCGCTGTCCACCAATGCAGACAAAGAGCTTCTCAGAGCATCTAAAGCTCCACGTGCGGTCCAAATAGGTGCACAAGGCACGTACCAGACACAGCAACAAAGGGGCTGGGTCTGCCTCCTCCCGGGGCAGCGCTTGCAGGTTCACTACCTGGTCTCTAAAGGGCACGTTGGGTACGTAGCCCGGTCGCGGTCTTAGGATCACATATGTGTCTGCCGGACCGACCTCCAGGCAAGTGTCGCTGACAGAGAACGCTTGCAGGTCCCCGACCCTCTTGATGGAGGCGAGCGCGATCAGCAGGGCCGTCTTTAGGGAGAGGGCCCTGAGTCCAACTGATTCTAGCGGCTCGAAGGGGGATCTCTGAAGACCGGCGAGGACAACCAAGAGATCATCGGGGTGCCTCTTAGAAACCTGATGACTAATTCGTGCTTACCCAGAGATTTGCCGTCTACAGGGTCATGGTGAGCTGCGATAGCGGCAACATACACCTTCAAGGTGGAAGGGGACAGCCTCCCTTCCAACTTCTCCTGTAGGAATAAGAGCACTGACCTAACTGCGCACCTCTATGGGTCTTCAGCCCTGGAAGAACATCAATTTGCGAACAGGTTCCACTTTAGGGCATAAAGTTGCCTGGAAGAAGGGGCCCTGGCTTGGTTGATCGTGTCTACGACGGTAGGTGGTAGAGCAGCTACATCTTCCGCGTCCCGTCCAGGGGCCAGACGTGGAGGTTCCAGAGGTCTGGGTGCGGATGCCAGAACGTGCCCTGTCCCTGAGAAAGAAGGTCCTTCCTCAGGGGAATTCACCAGGAAGGGGCTGTCGTGAGGAGTATGAGGTCCACATGTGTGATATTGATTGTTTCAGGAGACATCTTGACTACTGGGCACTGGATGATGAGCATTGAAGGCGAGGTTGTGTGTGAGGGCACTCAGCCCATCTTCCTGTCTGGCCTTGCCACACTATTTGCAGAGTACAACCTATTCAACCTTGAGTACCAAGACAAGGTGGTGTGTACATTGAAGTTTATCGTCTAGGTTACGTATGTAACCTCAGTTCCCCGATGGAGGGAACGAGACGTTGTGTCAGAGAACGACACTAGGGGTCTCTCTTGAGCACCGATATTCACCTCTGTACTATGAAAAAAGGCCAATGAGAGTTGGCAGCCAGTATTTGCATGTCCCGCCCCCGGACATACGGGTATTTAAGCGGCGCAAATACGGGAGTTCATTCAGGATTTTTCTGAGGAGCCGGAAATGGTCCGGCCACAACAGGGGCTCGGCTCAGCGACGTGGCAAGGGGGACACAATGTCTCGTTCCCTCCATCGGGGAACTGAGGTTACATACGTAACCTAGACGTTCCCCTTCTGTCGCTCTCTTACGTTGTGTCAGAGAACGACACTAGGGGTCCACTTAAAAAGCGCCATGTGCTGAGCCGTGTACGCTGATCCGCTGATACAGGAGCGAGCAGGTATTCCTACGTGCAGAACGACCAACTGTATCAGCCGCACGTACCCTTCCCCAATGCCCCATTTAAGCCATCAGGATTCCTTATCGTTACCCCGGAGGGGGGAACAAGGTGACGGCCGCCAACATGGGAACGGGCCAGCCTGGCTGGGCCTCTTTTCTCTCTATGTTTCTCGCATAGAGCAACTACGGCCGGGGCCCTTACACGCATTGAGGGAAGGGGGTCTTAGCCCTTGGTAGGGCGGGGAAGACCCTGCGGAGGCCACACCTACCCGGGGGGAGGCAAATTTGAGTGGCACATACATCGCATGGCCTATACCAAGGCCTTATGCGGAACAGTAGTGCGGTGGTAGCACCAGCCTCAGAGAGGGGGGAGCATACAGCACGGCACCTGAGGCAGCTGTGACTGCCTAAGGGAAACACGGCGTCAACTCACGTGAGGGGACAGAACCGTGGTTTTACACACAGGGGGAGTCCGAGCAGGAGGCCTTACCTGTGGGGCCCCTATACCAGTACAGGGTAGCTAGCGGTACCCGCAGTGGTTTGGGTCGGCGAGTCCCTCCGCAGAACTGCAACCCGCAAGGGCTAGGGGAGGAGCCAACCAGTGTTCCAAGCCTGGGATCTCCTGGGAAGAAGGCGCACTGTTTCCCCTGGTTAGGGGGAAGGGCGCTGGGTGCAAGCGATCCACCCGGTCAGATCGTCGGCGTGTCACCGAGTTCTACGGGCTCGGTACCTGAGAGAACACGGGACGAAACTGACTCAACTTGGAGATTGTAGAATCTCGCAAAAGTGTTAGGTGTTGCCCAGCCCGCAGCTCTACAAATGTCTGCTAGGGCAGTGCCCCTAGCCAGTGCCCATGAGGACGCAACACCAACTTGTGGACATTTCATCAGGCAACTGGAAAACAACACTTTTAGCTTTGGCCACTGTGGGCTGTGGTTTGGAATTTCGGTAAGCACAGACTGATTCACAGCGTGATCAGTCTGTGAAAAAATTATGAATGGAACAGTTGGACATTAAATTGAGACCTCACTCAAAATTTTTTTCAATGAATAAAATGCATGCACCACACCCAGGTTTTTGCACTTGCATCCTACATATCTGAAAGACCCAGGGTGACAGGTTTGTGCGGCACAGAAACGTGAATGACAAAAAGTAATTTAATACATTTTGCAATGATACTACTCCACCCAGGGAATACACCAAATTACCCCATGCAATTGGTCACAGGCTCACACAGGTTGTCAAAGATGGATCAAAAGCAATGCAAAGTGAAACCGCACAATGATTCACGCCCACCACCAAAAGATTAGACTCTCCAACAGGGAAGTCAGATCCAACTACAAGAAGAAAAAAAATATATGGGTTCAGAAGGCCACCATTTAGAGTTTTTAGTGTACACAAGCAGGCACAATAATGGTAATAATGGCAATCATAATTATTAAAGATTCACAAAAATGAAATCAGTCAATTTAATCAATGACAAATTGATTGCTAACGTCTAGGTTACAGATGTAACCTCCGTTCCCTGATGGAGGAAACGAGACGTTGTGTCGGAGAAGCGACACTAGGGGTCTCTCTTGAGCGCCGAAAATGCCTCTGATCTATGAAAAAAGGCCAATGATAAAAGGAAATACTATGAGTTCATTCAGGATTTTACTGAGGAGCTGGAAATGGTCTGGCCACTACAGTGGCTCGGCTCAGCGACGTGGCCGGGAGGACACAACATCTCGTTCCCTCCATCAGAGAACGGAGGTTACATCCGTAACCTAGACGTTCCCTGCCTGTCGCTCTCTCGATGTTGTGTCGGAGAAGCGACACTAGGGGTCCAATTTAAATCACGCCATGCACTGAGCCGTGTACATGTTCTGCTGAGACAGGAGCGGGCAGGTATTTTACGTGCACAAGCAACCAGCTGTGTCAGACTGCACGTACCCTTCCCCAATGCCCCAAAAAAGTCGTCGGAATCCTTATGGTTATCCTAGACAGGGGAACAAGGTGACACTTGCCAACCTGGGAACGGGCCGAGCCTGGCTGGGCCTCTTTTCTCTCTATGTTTCCTGCATAGAGCAATAAACGGCCAGGGCCCTTACATGCATCAAGGGAAGGGGGGTCTTACCCAGTTTCCTATTCTTTCAGGGGGAAAAGACCCTGCGGAGACCACATCTGCCCGGAAGGGGAGGTAAGAGTGGTGAATACGTCACATGGGTTTTTATGCGACATGTGGAAAGTGGCGCAGTGGTAGATCCAGCCTCAAGGAAGGGGGAGTTGCTACAACACGGCGACCGGAGGGCAGCCGGGGACTGCCTAAGGAAAACGCGGGTCCACTTTTGTAAGGGGAACGTACCGCAGATAGTACACACAGAGGGGGAGTCCGCGTAGGAGTCCTTGACCTGTGAAGCACCTATTCCAGTACAGGGTAGATTAAGTACCCATAGTGGACTGGGTCGGCAAGTTCCTCCGCTGAACGGTAGACCCAAAAAGGGCTAAGGAGGAATCGTCCAGGGATCCTAGTGAGTGGGATCTCCTGGGAGAGAAAGCGCACAGTTTTACCTCTGCCGAGTGAAAGGGCGCTGGGAGCAAGCGATCCACCCGGCCAGTTTGTCAGCGTGCCACCGAGTTCTACCGGCTCGGACCTGAGAAGACACAGGACGAAACTGACTCAACCCGGAGATTGTAAAATCTCGCAAAGGTATTAGGTGTTGCCCATCCCGCAGCTCTACATATGTCTGCCAGGGAGGTACACCTGACCAGTGCCCATGAGGACGCAACACTTCTTGTTGAGTGTGCTCGGACCTGCAAGGGGGGGGCACGGCCTGTGTGTGATAGGCCAATGAAATTGCATCCACGACCCAGTGGGAAAGCCTCTGTTTGGAGACAGCGTTCCCTTTCCGCTGTCCACCAATGCAGACAAAGAGCTTCTCAGAGCATCTAAAGCTCCACGTGCGGTCCAAATAGGTGCACAAGGCACGTACCAGACACAGCAACAAAGGGGCTGGGTCTGCCTCCTCCCGGGGCAGCGCTTGCAGGTTCACTACCTGGTCTCTAAAGGGCACGTTGGGTACGTAGCCCGGTCGCGGTCTTAGGATCACATATGTGTCTGCCGGAGCGACCTCCAGGCAAGTGTCGCTGACAGAGAACGCTTGCAGGTCCCCGACCCTCTTGATGGAGGCGAGCGCGATCAGCAGGGCCGTCTTTAGGGAGAGGGCCCTGAGTCCAACTGATTCTAGCGGCTCGAAGGGGGATCTCTGAAGACCGGCGAGGACAACCAAGAGATCATCGGGGTGCCTCTTAGAAACCTGATGACTAATTCGTGCTTACCCAGAGATTTGCCGTCTACAGGGTCATGGTGAGCTGCGATAGCGGCAACATACACCTTCAAGGTGGAAGGGGACAGCCTCCCTTCCAACTTCTCCTGTAGGAATAAGAGCACTGACCTAACTGCGCACCTCTATGGGTCTTCAGCCCTGGAAGAACATCAATTTGTGAACAGGTTCCACTTTAGGGCATAAAGTTGCCTGGTAGAAGGGGCCCTGGCTTGGTTGATCGTGTCTACGACGGTAGGTGGTAGAGCAGCTAGATCTTCCGCGTCCCGTCCAGGGGCCAGACGTGGAGGTTCCAGAGGTCTGGGTGCGGATGCCAGAACGTGCCCTGTCCCTGAGAAAGAAGGTCCTTCCTCAGGGGAATTCACCAGGAAGGGGCTGTCGTGAGGAGTATGAGGTCCACATGTGTGATATTGATTGTTTCAGGAGACATCTTGACTACTGGGCACTGGATGATGAGCATTGAAGGCGAGGTTGTGTGTGAGGGCACTCAGCCCATCTTCCTGTCTGGCCTTGCCACACTATTTGCAGAGTACAACCTATTCAACCTTGAGTACCAAGACAAGGTGGTGTGTACATTGAAGTTTATCGTCTAGGTTACGTATGTAACCTCAGTTCCCCGATGGAGGGAACGAGACGTTGTGTCAGAGAACGACACTAGGGGTCTCTCTTGAGCGCCGATATTCACCTCTGTACTATGAAAAAAGGCCAATGAGAGTTGGCAGTCAGTATTTGCATGTCCCGCCCCCGGACATACGGGTATTTAAGCAGCGCAAATACGGGAGTTCATTCAGGATTTTTCTGAGGAGCCGGAAATGGTCCGGCCACAACAGGGGCTGGGCTCGGCTCAGCGACGTGGCAAGGGGGACACAACGTCTCGTTCCCTCCATCGGGGAACTGAGGTTACATACGTAACCTATACGTTCCCCTTCTGTCGCTCTCTTACGTTGTGTCAGAGAACGACACTAGGGGTCCACTTAAAAAGCGCCATGCGCTGAGCCGTGTATGCTGATCCGCTGATACAGGAGCGAGCAGGTATTCCTACGTGCAGAACGACCAACTGTATCAGCCGCACGTACCCTTCCTCAATGCCCCATTTAAGCCATCAGGATTCCTTATCGTTACCCCGGAGGGGGGAACAAGGTGACGGCCGCCAACATGGGAACGGGCCAGCCTGGCTGGGCCTCTTTTCTCTCTATGTTTCTCGCATAGAGCAACTACGGCCGGGGCCCTTACACGCATTGAGGGAAGGGGGTCTTAGCCCTTGGTAGGGCGGGGAAGACCCTGCGGAGGCCACACCTACCCGGGGGGAGGCAAATTTGAGTGGCACATACATCGCATGGCCTATACCAAGGCCTTATGCTGGAACAGTAGTGCGGTGGTAGCACCAGCCTCAGAGAGGGGAGCATACAGCACGGCACCTGAGGCAGCTGTGACTGCCTAAGGGAAACACGGCGTCAACTCACGTGAGGGGACAGAACCGTGGTTTTACACACAGGGGAGTCCGAGCAGGAGGCCTTACCTGTGGGGCCCCTATACCAGTACAGGGTAGCTAGCGGTACCCGCAGTGGTTTGGGTCGGCGAGTCCCTCCGCGAGAACTGCAACCCGCAAGGGCTAGGGGAGGAGCCAACCAGTGTCCCAAGCCTGGGATCTCCTGGGAAGAAGGCGCACTGTTTCCCTGGTTAGGGGAAGGGCTGGGTGCAAGCGATCCACCCGGTCAGATCGTCGGCGTGTCACCGAGTTCTATGGGCTCGGTACCTGAGAGAACACGGGACGAAACTGACTCAACTTGGAGATTGTAGAATCTCGCAAAAGTGTTAGGTGTTGCCCAGCCCGCAGCTCTACAAATGTCTGCTAGGGCAGTGCCCCTAGCCAGTGCCCATGAGGACGCAACACTCCTGGTGGAGTGGGCTCGGACCCGCAAAGGGGGGGGCACGGCCTGGGTGTGATAAGCCAGGGAAATGGCATCGACAACCCAGTGGGCGAGTCTCTGCTTGGAGACAGCGTTCCCTTTCTGCTGTCCCCCAAAGCAGACGAAGAGCTGCTCAGAGCGTCTGGTGCTCTGTGTGCGGTCCAGGTAAATACGTAAGGCACGCATCGGACACAGCAGTGAGAGGGCTGGGTCTGCCTCCTCCCGGGGCAGCGCTTGCAGGTTCACCACCTGATCCCTGAAGGGTGTGGTAGGAACCTTGGGCACGTAGCCCGGTCGCGGTCTTAGGATCACGAAAGTGTCTGCCGGACCGAACTCCAGGCAGGCGTTGCTAACAGAGAACGCATGCAGGTCCCCGACCCTCTTGATGGAGGCGAGCGCGATCAGCAGGGCAGTCTTGAGAGAGAGGGCCCTGAGTCCAACTGAGTCAAGCGGCTCGAAGGGGGTCTCCGGAGTCCCCTCAGGACGACCGAGAGATCCCAGGAGGGAAATAGGTTTGGCCGGGAGGGAATCATCCTCCGGGCACCTTTTAGGAACCTGACGATTAAGTCGTGCTTGCCAAGAGACTTGCCGTCTACCGTGTCATGGTGGGCCGCGATAGCAGCAACATACACCTTGAGGGTGGAGGGGGACAGCCTCCTCTCCAGCCTCTCCTGAAGAAACACGAGCACTGACCTAACTGCGCACTTCTGCGGGTCTTCGGCTCGGGAAGAACACCAGTTCGCGAACAGACGCCACTTCAGGGCGTAAAGATGCCTGGTCGAAGGGGCTCTGGCTTGGTTAATAGTATCTATGACGGCTAAAGGTAGGCCGGCTAGACCCTCCGCATCCCGTCCAGGGACCAGACGTGGAGTTTCCAGAGGTCTGGGCGCGGGTGCCAGAGCGTGCCCCATCCCTGAGAAAGAAGGTCCTTCCTCAGGGGAATTCGCCAGGGAGGGGCTGTCATAAGGAGCGTGAGATCCGAAAACCACGTCCGGTTGGGCCAGTAGGGGGCCACCAGAGTGACTTGCTCCTTGTCCTCCCTGACCTTGCATAGCACCTGTGCAAGAAGGCTCACTGGGGGAAAAGCGTACTTGTGCAGCCCCACGGGCCAGCTGTGAGCCAGAGCATCTGTCCCCAGGGGAGCCTCTGTGAGGGCATACCAGAGCGGACAGTGGGAGGTTTCCTGGGAGGCAAACAGGTCTACTTGGGCCTTGCCGAACCTGTCCCAAATCAGCTGGACCGATTGGGGGTGGAGCCTCCACTCTCCGCCAGGCAAGGTTTGTCTTGACAGTGCGTCCGCTATCACATTGAGGTTGCCGGGGATGTGAGTGGCGCGCAGCGACTCCAGTCGCTGCTGACTCCAAAGGAGGAGACGACGGGCGAGCTGTGACATGTGGGGAGCGTACTCCGCCTTGGCGGTTTATGTAAGCCACCACCGTGGTGCTGTCTGTCCTGACCAGGACATGTTTGCCACGAATCATCGGAAGAAATTTCTTCAGGGCAAGACTAACGGCCAGCAGCTCTAGGCAGTTGATGTGCCAGCGCAGCGGGCCTTGGTTCTACCGGCCTGCGGCTGCGCGCCCGTTGCACACGGCGCCCCAACCCAATTTGGAGGCGTCGGTTGTAACCAGAACGCGACGGGACACCTACTGCAAGGGTCCCCCTGCCCGAAGAAAGCAGAGGTCTGTCCAGGGTTTGAAGGTTTGGAGGCAGGCAGTGGTAATTTCCACGCCGTGCATGCCGTGGCACCATGCTCGTCTCGGGACTCGAGTCTGGAGCCAATGCTGAAGTGGTCTCATATGCATCAACCCCAGTGGCGCGACCGCCGCGGAGGATGCCATATGCCCCAGGAGCTGTTGGAAACGTTTCAACGGGACCACGGTGCCTGGCTTGAAGGAAGCGAGGCATTCCAGCACTGACTGAGCACGTTCGTTGGAGAGACGTGCTGTCATTGAGACTGAGTCTAACTCCAAACCGAGAAAAGAGATGCTCTGGACTGGGGTGAGCTTGCTCTTCTCCCAGTTGACCTGAAGCCCCAAGCGGCGGAGGTGCTCGAGCACCTGGTCTCTGTGTGCGCATAGTAATTCCTGCGAGGGGCCAGAATGAGTCAATCGTCGAGGTAATTGAGTATGCGTATGCCCGCTCCTCGTAGCGGGGCAAGAGCCGCCTCTGCGACCTTCGTGAAGACGCGAGGGGACAGAGACAGGCCGAAGGGGAGGACCTTGTACTGATACGCCTGGCTGTCGAATGCGAACCGTAGAAAGGGTCGGTGTCGAGGGCGAATTGAGACGTGAAAGTACGCGTCCTTCAGGTCTACCGCTGCGAACCAATCTAGATGCCGAACGCCAGATAGAATTTGTTTCTGGGTGAGCATTTTGAACGGGAGTTTGGACAGGGTCCGATTGAAAACTCGCGAGGTCCAAGATCGGTCGTATGCCACCGCCTTTCTTGGGTACAACGAGTAAGGGCTGTAGAAACCCTTCTTCGTTTCGGTTGGAGGGACAGGCTCTATCGCGTCCTTGATTAGAAGGGAGGCGATTTCCTCGCGCAGGGAGAGGGCATGTTCGCCGTGCACTGCGGAGGAACGAACGCCCAGGAAGGGGGCGGAGACCTGGCAAACTGAATTGCGTAATCGAAGTCGAATGGTCCGGTGCAGCCAGCATGACGAGCTGGGCAGAGAAAGCCATGCCTCTGCGCTCTGTGCTAGGGGCACCAAGGGGACAAGTATTTTGGACGTACCCGGCGGGCTTCGCGAGCGGTGCGGAACAGGTAACGCAGCGTCGGGAGGCTCTGTGGCGTCCCGAGGCTCTGGTGCTGAGAAAAGCTCAAAGCACTTACCTTTTTCCGCAGCACCCGGCAGGGGCGGGTTCGTGACAGAGGAGGAGGTCTGATGTCGGCGTCCTCTGGACTCGCTCTGAACCGGCCGGCCGGGGAACAGTCGTGGGGCTGAGGGCGGGAGCACCGCATCCTGGGCGCCGGGACTGTTGAGGCCTGAAACACAAGTGCCGTGAGAACGGCATTTGCGGGCCATGTGACCCAGAGGTAAAGGAAATAGCTCTTTTATTGAGAATTTGGTAAAAACACAAGATTCTCCTCCCGGCCCTCCACCGGGGGACGGAGCGGTCTCACCATCTCCGGAGCTAACTTCTCGTCCTCTGGGTCCGCTGTCTCAGGGACGTTTGGGAGCCTTCCGGGTCCTCGACGGGGTCCGTGAGGCAGGGGGCGTACGCTTCCTGCGGTTTGCTCGACGCTGGGGCTGAGAGCTGGGCCCAGGTTGGGGCGGAGCAGAAGGTCTTCTGGCCGCAGGAGGACGCCCTCGGCGAGCAGATGGGGCTTGGGCCGTGGCGGCAGGCTTGCGGCGTGGCATGATGTGAGAAATGGCCTCCGTCTGCTTCTTCACCAGGGAGAACTGCTGGGCAAAGTCCTCCACGGTGTCGCCGAAGAGGCCGAACTGGGAGACAGGGGCGTTGAGGAAGCGAGTCTTGTCGGCTTCACGCATCTCAACCAAGTCCAGCCATTGCTGACGTTCCTGGACCACCAGAGTGGCCATCGCCTGCCCGAGTGCCTGCACTGTGACCTTCGTCGCTCTCAGGGCGAGGTCGGTCGCTGAGCGCAGTTCCTGCAGCGTGTCGGGATCAGGGCCACCCCGTGCATGTTGCGGAGTGCCTTGGCTTGGTGGACCTGCAGGAGAGCCATGGCATGCAGGGCGAAGCGGCGCGTCCGGTAGCACTGTAGGCCTCGCGGTGAGCGAGGATGTTGCTCTACAGGACCGGGAAGGGAGTACAGGGCGGCCCCGCCAGGTGGTAGTGCTTCCGGGCATAGATGGATCGCAACAGCTCTATCCACCTGGGGATCTCCGTGTACCCGTGGCGCGCTCGCCGTCGAGGGTGGCGAGGGCGGATGAGCAGGTGGCACGACGAGTGGAGAGGGGTGCTCTCCACGAAGACGCCAGCTCATCATGCACCTCCGGGAAGAAAGGTACTGGGGGCGAGGCTGTGAGCGGCGCCCACACCCAAAAACCAATCGTCTAGCCGTGATGGCTGCGGGGAGGATGGAGGGTTCCAATCCAGGCCCACGCTATTGGCTGCCCGGAAAGCATATCGGACATCTGCGCTGCCGGCCTCCTGCTGGGCGTGCAAGCCCGAGGCGGCAGCCCAGAGGAGCCCTCAGCGCCAGAGCCCACGCCTCCGATGTCGCGGCGAACTCATCTGCTTCCATCGCAAGAGGGTAGGCAGACTGGCTGTGAGGCAAGTCGCCGCCACCTCGAGCGGGACGGAGTCAACGAGCGTGCTGGGGCGCGGGTGGTCCGAGGGGCGCACCGGTGGAGCTGCACCCGCTGCCATCCCCAAATCACCTCCATCGCCAGCCGCATCGTCCTCAATCCCGTGGGAAGAAGGAGCGACGCGGGGCGGCTGGAGTGGCTTGCTTACGGTTGTAAGCAAGCCGTGACCGCTAACGTTGTCATGGTCATGTTCTCGCAATGAGAACATGAACCATCCACAAACGCAGCCTCGGTGTGATCGCTGCCCAGACACACGAGACAACGCCTGTGGCCGTCGGAAGCGGAGAGTACTCTACCGCATCCAGAAACAACACAGGGGCGGAAGGGCATCTTTAAAAAGACGCGTCCTGAAAAGGACGTTCAACGCCGCTGTGTTTTTGCTCTTTTAGAGGAAATTACTCTTTTAAATAAAATCACTCTTTTATGAATGAAAGACTCGTGAGAGATCTTTCTATCTGCAACTGTCGATGCGCTCAGGGGCAGGAAGTGCACAGCCGTGCAACCAGGAGAAAGCCACTGTTGTGCGCCGCAGAATCCAACAGCATGCAGCAGAGGATAGCAGGAACTCGGTGTGTAGTCACGCAGCAAACTGCAAACACGACCATCAGCTCCGAAGAAATTTTCTGAATGAACTCCCGTATTTGCGCCGCTTAAATACCCGTATGTCCGGGGGCGGGACATGCAAATACTGGCTGCCAACTCTCATTGGCCTTTTTTCATAGTACAGAGGTGAATATCGGCGCTCAAGAGAGACCCCTAGTGTCGTTCTCTGACACAACGTAAGAGAGCGACAGAAGGGGAATCAAAGGTAAAGGGTGAATTCTAACAACCTCAAAACCTGCCGTTTATATATGTAGATATGTTTTATATCTGTTGATTAAACTAATATTATATGGTGGTAGGAAAACTTCCAATCCAAAAACTTGATTATATGCCTCAAAAGCTAAAACCTGCATTAAAATGTTGTGTGTTTCATGACACTTTCAGGCACTTTGTAGGCATTAACCCTGAGAGAGGGACAAAGAAGTCAAAAAGGAAAAGTGACCTCTAAAACCACTGAGTGACTTGTACAGAAGAAACAGATTGCAGTGGACCCACATGTCTCCACTCTACTCTGCAAACCGATGGACTACCAGTGGAATTTCTGAAATTGTAAAAAAAAGCACACACACACACACACACACACACACACCAAGATCTCTCTCCCTATACTTTCATTAAAACACATTTAACAGCGACCAGCTACAGAACTACACAACACTACCGAAAAAACAAAAAACAGGAAAAAACAAATATATCCCTGTTATACAAACACTGCATGGACACACTATCCCACAAACACACACAGAGACACACTGTCCCGCATACACACATATGGGCACACTGTCCCGAACACACACACACACACACACGCACACCATCCTACAAACTATCATTACTCAAGACATATTGAAGAGACAATAAAAAGCACAAAAAACGAATTGTATCTATCATCCTCTATCTGTCTCTAACTGTATCTATCATCCCTCTATCCATCTCTAACTGTATCTATCATCCCTCTATCCATATCTAACTGTATCTATCATCCCTCTATCCATCTCTAACTGTATCTATCATCCCTCTATCCATCTCTAACTGTATCTGTCATCCCTCTATCCATCTCTAACTGTATATATCATCCCTCTATCCATCTCTAACTGTATAAATTATCCCTCTATCTCTCTCTAACTTTATCTATCGTCCCTTTTTATAATGTATTTATTTTTTATAATGTAAGTAATATATTGTCCTCTTTGTTCTTTTCAATATTTCTAGCCACTGCTTGGACCCTCTGTATCAGGACATGAAACTGGATTTGAAACTGTTTTATGATGACCATGTTGATCAAATTATGTTTATATTTCTGTATTGTTTGAATTGCCATGTTGGCAAATATGGTTGTGCAAATATAAGCTGTGAAGTGAATAAAAAAAAATATTTCATGTACAAAATTAACTTTGCATTGTTTTTAGGACCATGTACTCACATAGTGTCCATTAATGTATGTGAATGTTAAACTCATATTTTACATTTTGACCAGTTTTCAAGATACATTTCAATACACTGCAAATTATTTTTTTATATGTTTTGTGAAATAATAACTGAATGAAGTTATTATACAAAATATATGGAAAACATTATGCAATTAATGAATAGTTTCAATTAAAAATTCAGCAAAATAGTAAATTCACACAATCAAGTAATATACTGTAAAAATTACAGCATTAAACTGCTAAATGCATTTGGTAATTACTGTATTATTTTAAAAATACAGTATTTTTCTGAATTCTATAATTACAGTAAATAACTGTAATTACATTGTAATTACTGGCTGGCAACCTTGCTGCCAGTATTTTATTGTAAATTTTAGTTTTTTTTTTTACAGTGCATATTGCCCCTGGGCACTTCGACAGCACAGTAAACCCAAACTCGAAAGAGTTATTTAAAAGAGTGATATCCTCAAAAAGAGTGATTTTCTCTAAAAGAGCAAAATACACAGCGGCGTTGAAAGTCCTTTTCAGGACATGTCTTTATAAAGATGCCCTTCCGCCCCGTGTAGTTCCTGGATGCGGTAGAGTGCTCTCCGCTTCAGACGGCCACAGGCGTTGTCTCGTGTGTCTGGGTAGCTCGAGGCAACAGTGGCTCGCCTCACAGCCAGCTCTCTTATCCTCTTGAGCTCGAAGCAGATGAGCTCGCCGCTGCATCGGAGAGCGCGGCGTCTGATGCGGATGACTCCCTTGGGCTGCCGCCTTCGGGCCAGCACGCCCAAGCTGAGGCTGACGCTCAGATGTCCGACATGCTTTCCCGGGCAGCCGACAGCGTGGGCTTGGACTGGAACCCCCCATCCTCCCCACAGCCATCGCGGTTGGATGACTGGTTCCTTGGGTCCGCGCGCCACTCACAGCCGATCTTGGACCTGCGAGATTTCAATCGAGTGATGCTAAAACTCCCGTTCAAAATGCTCACGCACAATGTATCTTGACATGCATCCAGCACCTAGATTGGTTCGCTGCGATAGACCTGAAGGACACGTACTTCCACGTATCAATTCTGCCACGACACCGACCCTTCCTACGGTTCGCGTTCAACGGCCAGACGTTCCAGTACAAAGTCCTCCCCTTCGGCATGTCTCTGTCCCCTCGCGTCTTCACGAAAGTTGCAGAGGCAGCTCTTGCCCCGCTCTGAGAAGCCGGCATCCGCATACTCAATTACCTCGATGACTGGCTCATACTGGCCCACTCCCGAGAGTTACTATGCGCTCACAGAGACCAGGTGCTCAGGCACCTCTGCCGCTTGGGGCTTCAGGTCAACCGAGAAAAGAGCAAGCTCACCCCGGTTCAGAGCATATCCTTTCTCGGCATGGAGTTAGACTCAGTCTCAATGTCGTCTCACCAACGAGCGTGTGCAGCCAAATTCAGGCAAGGCACAACGGTCCCTCTAAAACTCTTCCAGAGGCTCCTGGGGTATATAACATCCCACACCGCTGGGGTTGATGCACATGAGACCGCTTCAGCGCTGGCTTCAGACTCGAGTCCCGAGACGAGCATGGCGCCGCGGCACGCACCATGTGACAATCACCCCCGCCTGCCGAAAAACACTAAAACCCTGGACAGACCTCTGCTTTCTACGGGCAGGTGTGCCCCTGCAGCAGGTGTCCCGACGCGTCCTGGTCACTACTGACGCTTACAGATTGGGTTGGGGCGCCGTGTGCAAAGGGCACGCAGATGCAGGCCTTTGAATAGGGGCCCCACTGCGCTGGCATATCAATTGCCTAGAGTTGTTGACTGTTTTCTTTGCCCTACAGAAGTTTCTCCCGTTAATTCGAGACAAACATGTCCTAATCAGGTCAGACAGCACCACTGCGGTAGTGTACATAAATCACCAATGCAGCGTACGCTCCCACCACATGTCACGACTCGCCCGTCGTCTCCTCCTTTGGAGCCTGCAGTGACACATCCCCGGCAAACTCAATGTGATAGCGGACGTACTGTCACGACAACGCTTGCCCAGCAGAGAGTGAAGGCTTCACCCCCAGTCGGTCCAGCTGATTTGGGAACGATTCGGCAGAGCCCAGGTAGACCTGTTTGCCTCCCGAGAGACCTCCCATTGCCCGCTCTGGTACGCCCGAACAGAGGCTCCCCTTGGGACAGACGCACTGGCACACAGCTGGCCCGCAGGGCTAGGCAAGTATGCATTTCCCCTCAGGGAGGATGAGGAACATGTCACACTAGTGGCTCCCTATTGGCCCAACTGGGCCTGGTTCTCGGACCTCGTACTCCTCGCGACAGCCCCTCCCTGGCAAATTCCCCTGAGGAAAGACCTTCTTTCTCAGGGGCATGGCACGCTCTGGCATCCGCATCTAGACCTCTGGAAACTTCACGTCTGGTCCCTGGACGGGATGCGGAAGAACTAGCTGGTCTACCACCTATGCAGAGCTTTAGAGCTCCGAACAGCTCTTTCAAGTCAAGTCAAGTCAAGTGGTTTTTATTGTCGTTTCAACCATATACAGTTAGTACAGTACACAGCAAAACGAGACAATGTTCCTCCAGGACCATGGTGCTACATAAAAACAACAAAGGACCAACATAGGACCACATGACACTACACAACGAAATAAAATACCTATATAAACTACCTATATAAAGTGCACGTGCAAACATGTGCAAAAAGTACAGGACAGTACAAAAAATTACTGACAATGAACAGGACAATAGACAGTGCAGCGCCGACCAGTACTCAGTAGTGCAAAAAGATGACAGTTTCTAAAAATGTAAACATAACATACTATGAGATAATGTTCTATGCACATAGCAGTTATTGAGGTAGCAGACAGTTATAAAGTGACAATAATTAAAGTGCAACTCAGGACACGTGTGTGTCAAACCAGTCTCTGAGTATTGAGGAGTCTGATGGCTTGGGGGAAGAAGCTGTTACACAGTCTGGCCGTGAGGGCCCGAATGCTTCGGTACCTCTTGCCAGACGGGAGGAGGGTAAAGAGTTTGTGTGAGGGGTGTGTGGGGTCGTCCACAATGCTGGTTGCTTTGCGGATACAGTGTTTTTTGTAAGAGAGAGACCCCAATGATCTTCGCAGCTGTCATCACTATCCTCTGCAGGGCTTTGCGGTCCGAAACGGTGCAAGTCCCAAACCAGGCAGTGATGCAGCTGCTCAGGATGCTCTCAATAGTCCCTCTATAGAATGTAGTGAGGATGGGGGTTGGGAGATGTGCTTTCCTCAGCCTTCAAAGAAAGTAGAGACGCTGCTGGGCTTTCTTGGTGATAGAGCTGGTGTTGAGGGACCAGGTGAGGTTCTCCGCCAAGTGAACACCAAGGAATTTGGTGCTTTTGACGATCTCCACAGAGGAGCCGTCGATGTTCAGCGGAGTGTGTTCACCTTGTGCTCTCCTAAAGTCAACAACCATCTCTTTTGTTTTGTCGACATTCAGGGACAGGTTGTTGGCTCTACACCAGTTCGTCAGCCGCTGCACCTCCTCTCTGTATGCTGACTCGTTGTTCTTGCTGATGAGACCCACCACGGTCGTGTCATCGGCGAACTTGATGATGTGATTCGAGCTGTGCATTGCTGCAGTCGTGAGTCAGCAGAGTGAACAGCAGTGGACTGAGCACACAGCCCTGGGGGGCCCCAGTGCTCAGTGTGGTGGTGGTGGAGATGCTGTTCCCGATCCGGACTGACTGAGGTCTCCCAGTCAGGAAGTCCAGGATCCAGTTGCAGAGGGAGGTGTCCAGGCCCAGCAGGTTCAGCTTTCCAATCAGGTGCTGGGGTGATGATGGGTGTAAGTGCGACGGGACGGTAGTCGTTGAGGCAGGACACTGAAGACTTCTTTGGCATGGGGATGATGGTGGTGGCCTTGAAGCACGTTGGAACAACGGCGCTGCTCAGAGAGATGTTGAAGATGTTGGTAAGAACATCTGCTAGCTGGTCTGCACATCCTCTGAGCACTCTGCCAGGAATGTTGTCTGGTCCAGCAGCCTTCCGTGGGTTGACTCTACGTAGAGTTTTCCTCACATCTGCCGTGGTAAGACAGAGCACCTGGTCGTTGGGAGGAGGGGTGGACTTCCTCGCCATCATGTCGTTCTGCACTTCAAACTGAGCGTAGAAGTCGTTCAGCGCATCTGGAAGGGAGGCATCTTTGTCACAGGCAACTGATGTTGTCCTGTAGTTGGTGATGGCCTGGATGCCCTGCCACATGTGCCGCGTGTCACCGCTGTCCTGGAAGTGACTGTGGATTCTCTGGGCGTGTGCGCGCTTTGCCTCTCTGATTGCCCGTGACAGTTTGGCCCTAGCTGTTCTTAGGGCTGCCTTATCGCCTGCTCTGAAGGCGGAGTCTCGGGACCTCAGCAGCGTGCGCACCTCCGCAGTCATCCACGGCTTCTGGTTGGAGCGTGTGGTGATGGTCTTGGAGAAAGTGACATCATCAATGCACTTGCTGATGTAGCTGGTCACTGATGCTGTGTATTCCTCCAAGTTGGTAGAATCGCCATATGTTGCAGCCTCCCTGAACATGTGCCAGTCAGTACACTCAAAACAGTCCTGAAGAGCAGAGATGGCTCCTGCTGGCCAGGTTTTCACCTGCTTCTTCTGAAGCGGTTTTGTGCGTCTGACGAGCGGTCTGTATACTGGAATTAACATAACAGAGATGTGGTCTGAGTAGCCGAGGTGGGGGCGGGGCTCCGCCCGGTACGCGCCTGGGATGTTTGTGTAAACAAGATCAAGCGCGTTCGCCCCTCTCGTTGCAAAGTCCACATACTGATGGAATTTAGGGAGCACTGTCTTGAGATTTGCATGGTTGAAATCTCCGGCGACAATAAACAGTCCGTCGGGGTGAGCGTTCTGCAGTTCGCTCATAGCCCCATACAGTTCACAGAGCGCTTCCTTAGCATTTGTGCTGGGGGGAATGTAAACTCCAGTTATGCAAACAGTGGTGAATTCC
The DNA here is from genome assembly GCF_025860055.1 of Xyrauchen texanus. NCBI lineage: Eukaryota > Metazoa > Chordata > Actinopteri > Cypriniformes > Catostomidae > Xyrauchen > Xyrauchen texanus. Next base: position 4,617,603 of record NC_068320.1, on the reverse strand, counting down.
CGTGGTAGATAAAAAGGTCTGCATCTAACAGTCACAAGCTCCAACAGCGATTAACAGTAACTAGAGACTAGCATAGAGTTCTTGCACCATTCCGTGTTGATGTAAACACACAAGCCACCACCGCGAGTCTTACCACAGAGAGCTGTATTTCTGTCGGCACGAAACGAGGCGAGCCCGTCTAGCTGAATGGCGGCATCCGGAACTCTGTCGCTGAGCCACGTCTCCGTGAAAACAAAGACGCAGCAGTCTCTAAACTCACGCTGCGTAGCCTGCTGGAGTCGGATATAGTCCAGTTTATTGTCCAGGGAGCAAACATTTGAGAGCAGGATAGACGGGAGAGCCGGCCGGCTAGGGTTTGTTTTTAGCCTAGCATGGACCCCCGCCCTCTTTCCGCGCTTCCGCTTTCTCGCACACCGCTTACGACGTCCTCTCCCCCGGCCACCGGCATCAGGCGACGCTGAGGGCTGGAGGCCTGGTCTCCGCAGCAAGCCAAGTAGGTGTAGCGCCTCCCGCAGGTCATCATGCAGCTTGGTTTTTGCATGAGTCTTATATTTCAGTAGTGTCTGGCGATGGTAGACACGAACACCGGTTGCTCCGATGTCCATGTGTTGCAAAGTTGGGCTTTTTTAACAAAAATAGCACCATTGTGGATCCGGAGTGGCCGCTGCGTGCTACCGCGCCGCCATCTTGGATCAAGATCCAAATCTTTGTCCCCCAAATCTTTGTATGATTTGGGGGACAGAGGAAATGCTGTCTCCAAACAGAGGCTTTCCCACTAGGTAGTAGACGCCATTTCACTGGCCTATCACACCCAGGCCGTGCCCCCCCCTTGCGGGTCCGAGCTCACTCAACGAGGAGTGTTGCATCCTCATGGGAACTGGCCAGGGGTACCTCCCTAGCAGACATTTGTAGAGCAGCGGGTTGGGCAACACCCAACACCTTTACAAGATATTACTGTCTCAGGGTTGAGTCAGTTTTATCCCATGTTTTCTCAAGTCCGAGCCAGTAGAACTTGGTAACACGCTGATGGGCTGGCCGGGTGAATCGCTTGCATATAGCGCCTCGGTTGAGGTAAAATTGTACGTCTTTTTTTCACAGGAGATTCCACATCTCGAATCACTGGTCGATTCCTCCCTAGCCCTCATGGGTCCGCAGTTCAGTGGAGGAACTTGCCGACCCAATCCACTGCGGGTACTCAGTCTAATCTGTACTGGAATAGGTGCTCCGCAGGTTGAGGACTCCTACTCGGACTCCCCCTGTGTGTATTTTCCATGATATGCTTACAAGCGGACCCGCGTTTTCCTTGGGTAAGTTTCGGCTGCCCCCGGTTGCCATGTTGTAGCAACTCCCCCTCGCTGAGGCTGGATCTACCACTGTGCCACGTCCACGTGTCGCCTAAAAATACACGTGATGTATTCACCACTTTACCTCCCCGCCGGATAGGTGTTTTCCCCCTGAAAGAATAGGAAATTGGGTAAGAGCTGTCTATTGCTCTATGCGAGAAACATAGAGAGAAAAGAGGTCTGGCCAGGCTTGGCCCGTTCCCAGGTTGGCAAGCATTGCCTTGTTCCCCTGTCTAGGGTAACCAGAAGGATTCCGATTACTTTTTTGGGGCATTGGGGAAGGGTACGTGCAGTCTAACACAGCTGGTCATTTGGCACGTAAGAAATACCTGCCCACTCCTGTGTCAGCAGAACACGAACACGGCTTAGCGCATGGCGGATTTAAATTGGACCCCTAGTGTCGCTTCTCCGACACAACGTCGAAGAAAGCGACAGATGGGGAACGTCTAGGTTACGGATGTAACCTCCGTTCCCTGATGGAGGGAACGAGACGTTGTGTCTTCCCAGCCACGTCGCTGAGCCGAACCGCTGTAGTGGCCAGAACCATTTCCGGCTCCTCAGAAAAATCCTGAATGAACTCTAGTATTTCCTCGCCTTTATACCCGTATGTCCGGGGGCGGGTATGCTGCCAACTTCTCATTGGCCTTTTTTCATAGATCAGAGGTATATTCGGTGCTCAAGAGAGACCCCTAGTGTCACTTCTCTGACACAACATCTCGTTCCCTCCATCAGGGAACGGAGGTTACACCCGTAACCTAGACGTTTCCACGATTTGGCTCTCTTTTTGTCAATGGCAAAAAAATCTACATCCAAATTGAAAGGCACGTAGCAGGAAGAAGATTTGTGCACATAAGTATGATCTCAATTGTAGTTCATGTAGGTCAAAATACATGTGGAGAAGCATTGTGAGAATTCAGTTTCAGCAATCACAGACATTCACATTCAGACGAGATTAGATTTCTCAGAGGACCCTTGATTTACCTGAAAAACAGTAGGTAATTTGTTCTGGAAGTTGTGTGAGAAAAACACAGACTTGTCAGATTCGGATGGGATTAAAATCACAAAGTACGTCTGTGAAACTTGAATTTCCCTAACCTCCTCAGGGAAAACTAGTCCCATCCAAATAGGCCTATAGAGGTATACCTGACATTCAATAAGGACACAATTACTGCACAACATAAAGACAAACATGGTTTATATTTCTTTAGTGTTTTAATGTATTGAATACTGGCTATTAACAATACTAATTTACACCGATCAGCCACAAAATTAAAACCACCTGCCTAACATTGTGTAGGTCCCCTTCATGCTGCCAAAATTGTCAACCAGCATCTCAGAATAGCATTCTGAGATGATATTCATCCCACCATAGACCTATGGAGCTGTTATCTGAGTTACCATAGACTTTCTCAGTTATAACAAGTCTGCTATTCTCTGTTGACCTCAACAAGGCGTTTCCAACAAGGCTTTGATCCGCAGAACTGCCGCTCACTTTTGTTTTTAGCACCATTCGGAGTAAATTCTAGAGACTGTTGTGCGTGAAAATTCCAGCAGATCAGCAGTTACAGAAATATTCAGACCAGCCCATCTGGCACATTCTGTGGATTGAAATGCCTTGGAGTCTATCCACCTTTTTCTACGCCCTGTGGTGCTTTGTGTGAAATGTGGTAGGTACTTCCGCCTCCGATGTGGGAGCTCAACATAACAGAACTTAAAAAGGACAATATTCGGATACCCATTCCTTATATTATAAGGAATCATATTTAGCTATTTAACTTTCGGGTTTCCACTGCTTGCGAAGGCAAGGCAATGAGCAATTTGAATAGCTCTGAAGATTATCAATATCTTCACAGTAATAAAGTCGGTTCTGTGTTTTTTAGGATGTGGGAAATTACCTTGAGAGAACGTGTCACATCACAAGGCTTGGTTTTTAGTCACAAAATTAGGTGTCATAGAGACAGTGGGATGTTCATGTATCGCAGAACCGGGGCGCTCATATAGTCATGCCGCTGCTATAATTTGGAAGGTAAGTAAAGTAACAATAAAAAAGATGATGATTTTTATTGTTCTTGTTATTATTACTGTTATTATCATAATAATAATAATGATTATTGTTGTTGTTAGGTGTGGTATCACCTGAGCAAGACAGGCATGTCATGTACTGATGTCCAAAGGAAGTGGAATTTAGGTGTGAGGAAGAATGTAGGGCTGTGGATGGCAAAGCATATAGACTTTATACACCACAGACCACGTCATACCTATCCAGGACCATCAATATCACCTCCAGATATCACAACCCTCCCCAAAATTCTTCAGCAATGTTTTAGAGCAGATGTGGACAGCATCAAGTCAGGTCTAAACCAAGAGGATCCAGAGACATCCCATACTGAACACAGCATATTACAAAGTTGTAGGAAGTTCAATATGTTTTATGAGGCCAACATTAAATTATCTCCCATCCAAGCAGCGATGGAAGAAACCAGTGTCCAAAGTGCCCTACATTTATGGCATGATGCCAGGAAGCTGCGTCTAACTACCAGCAGATTAATAAATATATATATATATATATATATATATATATATATATATATATATATATATATATATACACAAATTCATGATTCTGTTTGAACATATTACATTTTCAGCTCATTTGAATGTGTAATGTTAAATGTGTTGCACTGTAAAAAATGTGACCAATGGTTACTTAAAAAATTTATGGCAACAAAGTGACACGTAATATAATTGAATAGATTTTAAGTTCTACATCTTTGATTAAAAAGTATTGAATAAATTAACTAAATTTAAACCAAAAAAAATGAGTACATGTTCATAAAAGCAACACTTAAAATGTGTTGAATTTAGTAATAGCATGCAAAATTTTAAGCCAAAATATTATTAGTAAATCCAAATCAGTTTCACAAGGAAAAGTAATTTATGTTTAATAAATATCTGAGCAAAAGTAATTTAGATTTACTAAATATCTAGAAGTGAATTTAGATTTACTAAATATCTAGGAGAAATTGCTTTAGATTTACTAAATATCTAGGAGAAGTGAATTTAGATTTACTAAATATCTGGATAAAAATAAGTTATATTAACTAATATTTTAGCACATTTTTGCCTAATTCAACACATTTATTCTGCGTTTCATATTTATCCGTACCTAAAGAATTGTTTAAATTGAAGTTTTAATTGGTATCACATTGCTTTAAATCTATTCAATTATATTGGATGTCACTTTGTTGCCATAATTTTTCTATGTATAATACACTCAATATCATGCCTTCTTGGTGCCACAGGTAACTTAAATTGGGTTAATAAATCATCATGCATAACAGCAGGTAAACATTTATTTGTCAATTTTTTTCTAAACATGTTTATCTGACATTTTTCAAGTTGTTTAGTGCAAAATGTCAAAATACAACAATAAAACACAGAAAGAGGCTATAAGAAAACAAAGGCAGAAACCATGTATGCGTACAATAGGGACAATATAATGGCATTTGGGATTCGGATGTTAATAAATGTTTGTTCATTTAATGGGGTTTAATTTCTGCTACATCATTGGCTTAAATTTTCCAGTGATTTGTGATGTGATTTAAGGTTTAGTCCTGTTAGTGCATTTAAATTATGACAATGACAGTTATTATGACAGTTTTTAGTCTACAAATTTTTCTTACATTTTCATTTAAAATATTTTATTACATGTGCCAATTGAAATCGTCAGGGCCATTATGTTATTCAAACGGCTAATAGTAATTGATTAAAATATCACATGGAACCTGGGATAAGGTCAAGTAATTCCATTAGCCTTACTTTACTTTTTGCTTAAATAGGTCTCACATAAACAATCACATGAATTTGTTCAAATTTCTCAACATTTTACAAAACGTAAAATTTGCCCCTGGTGTACACAGAGGAATCACAATGTACAATAACAGCTGCCTGTGGCAATATAAATTCAAAAACACAATGCAAAATGAGTATGGTTGGTTAGATATTTCTGAACAACCCCATGTTGCACTGAAAATCAATATTTTTCAGTTACTTAACAGTTGAAAAAGAAAATGCCCAAACATTCATCAAGTGGAAGAAAGTTAAGAACAATCAGGGCAGCGTGAACAATCTTTATGGTGCCTTTATGTTTAATTTGGTCACTTTTATGAAGAGTAAAGTAATCTTCAAATTCCAAGTCCGAACACTAACGACTGAACTCATCAGAAAGTCCAAAGGTCTCCTTCAGTAACAGTTTGCAGTTCCTTCACAGTGAGTGGGTAACCGTGTGACAGTTTTGACAGTGACTTAATTGTCCCCTTTCATTCTGCGAGGGTCCCTTTTCTTAAGCTAGTAGCTTATTCTTGAGGCTGTTCACTTTTGGGGACAGCTTTGAACAATCCAGCTCAAGGAGGAGTTTCTGGAAGACTTCAAGCGTGTACCTGAGCTCCTTGGGATAGGCAAGATTCACTGCATATGCCAAGCCAATGACCATGGAGCAAGCCCTTGGAAAGTTACCCAGAGCAGTCAGAACTTTCACGCCCTCTACTACGATACCGATGTCATCAGGACCCTCTGGCATAGTAGGCTTGATGTTGTAGATTTTAATCCTTTGTACAGCAAGGTCCTGTGACACACTGTCTTTATCAGCGTCCTGGAAAAGCAACAACATTGGGTATTTCAGACTGCACCACCAAAGGAGAAGATTCTAATTCAACAACTCCCGAATTGTTTTCAACCCTTTGGACAAGAAAACCTGTGGCTATCATGGCTGTTGCACATGATTTACTTAAGTTACAGAAAAAAATCAGAGATAATGTACTTCCATAAGCATATTTTCATGCCAGGTAAGTTAAAAAGGATCTAATCAGCTGACCACCACATGAAAACAATTCAATGACACCAGAGATGATGGTCTTAATTTAGTCACAGTTAAATCGGCTAAATTAAATCCATTCATTGCTACAGAAATTAATTTCTTCCCAGCACTTGTCTGTGCACTTTGTGATCTATTGCACACATATTATTCTACATTCACTGACACAGGCTGGTCACCTAGTGAGCCTCTGGGAGTATTATACTGTAGTCTTTTTCCTGGTGCACATCTATGATGTTAAGTTAACCTTAGCCAGCCAATGAGCAGCATCTTGGTAGATCTTGGTAGTACAAGCATGCTGCATGCATATTGGCTTGGCTGATGAGATTTACTCCTTATCAAATTTGGTACAGAATGACCAGGCACTTTTTAATACTTGTCGAAGCAATTTGGCTGTCGCCACCCAGCCCTAGAGATGAGACAGATCACCTTCTTTATATTTTAACATGTTCGTCAACTTACATCATACTCCTTTAAGAGGTGATCTGTGGATTCCCCAAGATACACCATCAAACACCGAATGACAACATCTCTGGTCATGTTGATGCTAGGGTTGCTTGGAGCCTGAAATGACAAATGTCTATGAGACATATGTTATCAGTATTTCTATTTTTTCTGCTGTTTAAATTTCAAATTTAAGTTGGAACTACAGGTTTTGGACATAATTGAAAAAAAACCTGCAGGAAATCTGCTTTTAACCAGGAAATGTTGATACAAGAAATATTAATAATCAACATGTGAAATGTGGAATCACAGCTTTTTGTGTTTTTCATACAAGTCAAATACATACCTGTTGATAAATTTCAGTCAAAGTTTCTTCATGCATCTGAAAAGAAATGATAAATGAGCTTAGATTTAATTTGAAATTGTATTTTACACATACATAAGAGGAAACATAAGGAGTAACTAAACAAACACCAAAAGTTTATCTACATATGAATAAAATCTTATTTTTTATTCTTATTCAAACATAGTCACTGAGGTACTAGAAAATTATCATGCACATTTCTGTCAGGAACATACTAAACACATAAGCAGCAAAGTGAAAATGTGTAACCACAAGGAGCTGAACCTGGCATACTACTGTCTTGTACTTTATGTGCATTCATAGTACCACAATTGTTTCAACCACAGGTGATCTTTCTCAGGTAAAGAGTGGTTAGTCCGTGACAGACCTCCACACCATGATAACACCTACCTATATAATTAACTATACTTACAGTAAGTACAGAACTGCATTAAAATAACCCAGTAGCCTCTGACACACAGTCTAACTATTACAGACGAACTTACAGGACATTTACTTACATAAAATATGTCAAACCAAAAACCAAAATGGTTTGCAACAGTAACTATTAAAGCTTAAGAACACTGAAACATGTACTATGCAAATAAGAATGAAGAGTGAACCTGACAAAGAAAATTCCTAATATACAGTGATGTGACGTTTTAATAATTTGTCTTTTAAACCTACAAGGGTGTTATATTCTACAAGAAGGTCCATCGCCTAAATTAGTTATTTACTCTGTTTTGTGGAGACACGTTCATGACAGAATGAGGATATACTGAGCATGAAATGCTAACATAAGTGTTAAATCTGTTGTTGCAAACAGACGGACGATGCCTCTCTCTGGCAGCGCAAGTCCACATCATGCTCTAATTTACTGACCTCAGACGTAGCTCGACTGCGGTCAAGTGGGCCGCGCGTTGAAAATACACGGTCAAGCCAGCCGCACATCTTTTTTTAGTATGCGCGTCTAATCGTGTCCTTACGGTATGGGTGCTGAAAGAGGTCAAACTTGATTTTTTGACTCTATTTTCTGCTATTTTCCATCTTATTAGGACACAAATAATATTTTTTTTTTTACTATTTTAATGTTTGTATGCCTAAATATGATTAACATTAATTATTACATAATTTATTCATGTTCATATTCATTTTAATTATCATACATCCTTAATATTTTTACATTTTTATTTTTATTTTTAATGTTTATATATATATGTATATTAGTATACATTAATTATTATAATATATTTATTAATGCTAATGAAATCTGTAATATTGATGTTAATTATCATACATTTATTTTACATTTGTATTGTTGATTTTAATGTTTGTGTATATATAAAGTATACATTTAATTATTATACATCATGTATAAATGTTTATTTATTTATTTAATTTTTTCATGTTAATGTAAATGATTAAAGTGATACAACAGGCTTTTGAAACACAAATGATATTTAAAACACAAGCACACACACACACACACACACACACACAATTTATATATACAAGTATGTTATATTACTGTATAGTTTTGGAGGAAAGTAAAGGCAAACTCACCCCAATCATCAAAGTGCATTCTTGCACTTGACACCATGTCCCATTTTCAAACACTCATAAAAAGTGTTCCTTCATAGGTTTGCTCATTCTTTCAATATATCCATGTTCAGAGTGACTCCTAATATTACTGTAATTACTTTCAAGTCATTTTACTGTATAGTTTTGGAGGAAAGTAAAGGCAAACTCACCCCAATCATCAAAGTGCATTCTTGCACTTACACCATGTCCCATGTTCAAACACTCATAAAAAGTGTTCCTTCATAGGTTTGCTCATTCTTTCAATATATTCCTGTTCAGAGTGACTCTGACTATTACTGTAATTATTTTCAAGTGATTTTACTGTATAGTTTTGGAGGAAAGTAAAGGCAAACTCACCCCAATCATCAAAGTGCATTCTTGCACTTGACACCATGTCCCATTTTCAAACACTCATAAAAAGTGTTCCTTCATAGGTTTGCCCATTATTTCAATATATTCCTGTTCAGAGTGACTCTTAATATTACTGTAAATATTTTCAAGTCATTTTACTGTATAGTTGTGGAGAAAAGTAAAGGCAAACTCACCCCAATCATCAAAGTGCATTCTTGCACTTACACCATGTCCCATGTTCAAACACTCATAAAAAGTGTTCCTTCATAGGTTTGCCCATTCTTTCAATATGATTCATGTTCAGAGTGACTCTGACTAGTACTGTAATTACTTTCAAGTCATTTTACAGTATAGTTTTGGAGGAAAGTAAAGGCAAACTCACCCCATTCATCAAAGTGCATTCTTGCACTTACACCATGTCCCATGTTCAAACACTCATAAAAAGTGTTCCTTCATAGGTTTGCTCATTCTTTCAATATATTCATGTTCAGAGTGACTCCTAATAGTACTGTAATTACTTTCAAGTCATTTTACAGTATAGTTTTGGAGGAAAGTAAAGGCAAACTCACCCCAATCATCAAAGTGCATTCTAGCACTTGACACCATGTCCCATGTTCAAACACTCATAAAAAGTGTTCCTTCATAGGTTTGCTCATTCTTTCAATATATTCCTATTCAGAGTGACTCTGACTATTACTGTAATTATTTTCAAGTGATTTTACAGTATAGTTTTGGAGGAAAGTAAAGGCAAACTCACCCCAATCATCAAAGTGCATTCTAGCACTTGACACCATGTCCCATGTTCAAACACTCATAAAAAGTGTTCCTTCATAGGTTTGCTCATTCTTTCAATATATTCCTGTTCAGAGTGACTCTGACTATTACTGTAATTATTTTCAAGTGATTTTACTGTATAGTTTTGGAGGAAAGTAAAGGCAAACTCACCCCAATCATCAAAGTGCATTCTTGCACTTGACACCATGTCCCATTTTCAAACACTCATAAAAAGTGTTCCTTCATAGGTTTGCCCATTATTTCAATATATTCCTGTTCAAAGTGACTCTTAATATTACTGTAAATATTTTCAAGTCATTTTACTGTATAGTTGTGGAGAAAAGTAAAGGCAAACTCACCCCAATCATCAAAGTGCATTCTTGCACTTACACCATGTCCCATGTTCAAACACTCATAAAAAGTGTTCCTTCATAGGTTTGCCCATTCTTACATTTGATTAATGTTCAGAGTGACTCTGACTATTATTGTAATTATTTTCAAGTCATTTTACAGTATAGTTTTGGAGAAAGTAAAGGCAAACTCACCCCATTCATCAAAGTGCATTCTTGCACTTACACCATGTCCCATGTTCAAACACTCATAAAAAGTGTTCCTTCATAGGTTTGCTCATTCTTTCAATATATTCATGTTCAGAGTGGCTCCTAATAGTACTGTAATTACTTTCAAGTCATTTTACAGTATAGTTTTGGAGGAAAGTAAAGGCAAACTCACCCCAATCATCAAAGTGCATTCTAGCACTTGACACCATGTCCCATGTTCAAACACTCATAAAAAGTGTTCCTTCATAGGTTTGCTCATTCTTTCAATATATTCCTGTTCAGAGTGACTCTGACTATTACTGTAATTACTTTCAAGTGATTTTACTGTATAGTTTTGGAGGAAAGTAAAGGCAAACTCACCCCAATCATCAAAGTGCATTCTTGCACTTGACACCATGTCCCATATTCAAACACTCATAAAAAGTGTTCCTTCATAGGTTTGCTCATTCTTTCAATATATCCATGTTCAGAGTGACTCCTAATATTACTGTAATTACTTTCAAGTCATTTTACTGTATAGTTTTGGAGGAAAGTAAAGGCAAACTCACCCCATTCATCAAAGTGCATTCTTGCACTTACACCATGTCCCATGTTCAAACACTCATAAAAAGTGTTCCTTCATAGGTTTGCCCATTCTTACATTTGATTAATGTTCAGAGTGACTCTGACTATTATTGTAATTATTTTCAAGTCATTTTACAGTATAGTTTTGGAGGAAAGTAAAGGCAAACTCACCCCATTCATCAAAGTGCATTCTTGCACTTACACCATGTCCCATGTTCAAACACTCATAAAAAGTGTTCCTTCATAGGTTTGCTCATTCTTTCAATATATTCATGTTCAGAGTGACTCCTAATAGTACTGTAATTACTTTCAAGTCATTTTACAGTATAGTTTTGGAGGAAAGTAAAGGCAAACTCACCCCAATCATCAAAGTGCATTCTAGCACTTGACACCATGTCCCATGTTCAAACACTCATAAAAAGTGTTCCTTCATAGGTTTGCTCATTCTTTCAATATATTCCTGTTCAGAGTGACTCTGACTATTACTGTAATTATTTTCAAGTGATTTTACAGTATAGTTTTGGAGGAAAGTAAAGGCAAACTCACCCCAATCATCAAAGTGCATTCTAGCACTTGACACCATGTCCCATGTTCAAACACTCATAAAAAGTGTTCCTTCATAGGTTTGCTCATTCTTTCAATATATTCCTGTTCAGAGTGACTCTGACTATTACTGTAATTATTTTCAAGTGATTTTACTGTATAGTTTTGGAGGAAAGTAAAGGCAAACTCACCCCAATCATCAAAGTGCATTCTTGCACTTGACACCATGTCCCATATTCAAACACTCATAAAAAGTGTTCCTTCATAGGTTTGCTCATTCTTTCAATATATCCATGTTCAGAGTGACTCCTAATATTACTGTAATTACTTTCAAGTCATTTTACTGTATAGTTTTGGAGGAAAGTAAAGGCAAACTCACCCCATTCATCAAAGTGCATTCTTGCACTTACACCATGTCCCATGTTCAAACACTCATAAAAAGTGTTCCTTCATAGGTTTGCTCATTCTGTCAATATATTCCTGTTCAGAGTGACTCTGACTATTACTGTAATTATTTTCAAGTGATTTTACTGTATAGTTTTGGAGGAAAGTAAAGGCAAACTCACCCCAATCATCAAAGTGCATTCTAGCACTTGACACCATGTCCCATGTTCAAACACTCATAAAAAGTGTTCCTTCATAGGTTTGCTCATTCTTTCAATATATTCCTGTTCAGAGTGACTCTGACTATTACTGTAATTATTTTCAAGTGATTTTACTGTATAGTTTTGGAGGAAAGTAAAGGCAAACTCACCCCAATCATCAAAGTGCATTCTTGCACTTGACACCATGTCCCATTTTCAAACACTCATAAAAAGTTTTCCTTCATAGGTTTGCCCATTATTTCAATATATTCCTGTTCAGATTGACTCTTAATATTACTGTAAATATTTTCAAGTCATTTTACTGTGTAGTTTTGGAGAAAAGTAAAGGCAAACTCACCCCAATCATCAAAGTGCATTCTTGCACTTACACCATGTCCCATGTTCAAACACTCATAAAAAGTGTTCCTTCATAGGTTTGCCATTCTTACATTTGATTAATGTTCAGAGTGACTCTGACTATTATTGTAATTATTTTCAAGTCATTTTACTGTATAGTTTTGGAGGAAAGTAAAGGCAAACTCACCCCATTCATCAAAGTGCATTCTTGCACTTACACCATGTCCCATGTTCAAACACTCATAAAAAGTGTTCCTTCATAGGTTTGCTCATTCTTTCAATATATTCATGTTCAGAGTGACTCCTAATAGTACTGTAATTACTTTCAAGTCATTTTACAGTATAGTTTTGGAGGAAAGTAAAGGCAAACTCACCCCAATCATCAAAGTGCATTCTAGCACTTGACACCATGTCCCATGTTCAAACACTCATAAAAAGTGTTCCTTCATAGGTTTGCTCATTCTGTCAATATATTCCTGTTCAGAGTGACTCTGACTATTACTGTAATTATTTTCAAGTGATTTTACTGTATAGTTTTGGAGGAAAGTAAAGGCAAACTCACCCCAATCATCAAAGTGCATTCTAGCACTTGATACCATGTCCCATGTTCAAACACTCATAAAAAGTGTTCCTTCATAGTTTTGCTCATTCTTTCAATATATTCCTGTTCAGAGTGACTCTGACTATTACTGTAATTATTTTCAAGTGATTTTACTATATAGTTTTGGAGGAAAGTAAAGGCAAACTCACCCCAATCATCAAAGTGCATTCTTGCACTTGACACCATGTCCCATTTTCAAACACTCATAAAAAGTGTTCCTTCATAGGTTTGCCCATTATTTCAATATATTCCTGTTCAGAGTGACTCTTAATATTACTGTAAATATTTTCAAGTCATTTTACTGTATAGTTTTGGAGAAAAGTAAAGGCAAACTCACCCCAATCATCAATGTGCATTCTTGCACTTACACCATGTCCCATGTTCAAACACTCATAAAAAGTGTTCCTTCATAGGTTTGCTCATTCTGTCAATATATTCCTGTTCAGAGTGACTCTTAATATTACTGTAATTATTTTCAAGTTATTTTACTGTATAGTTTTGGAGGAAAGTAAAGGCAAACTCACCCCATTCATCAAAGTGCATTCTTGCACTTACACCATGTCCCATGTTCAAACACTCATAAAAAGTGTTCCTTCATAGGTTTGCTCATTCTGTCAATATATTCCTGTTCAGAGTGACTCTGACTATTACTGTAATTATTTTCAAGTGATTTTACTGTATAGTTTTGGAGGAAAGTAAAGGCAAACTCACCCCAATCATCAAAGTGCATTCTAGCACTTGACACCATGTCCCATGTTCAAACACTCATAAAAAGTGTTCCTTCATAGGTTTGCTCATTCTTTCAATATATTCCTGTTCAGAGTGACTCTGACTATTACTGTAATTATTTTCAAGTGATTTTACTGTATAGTTTTGGAGGAAAGTAAAGGCAAACTCACCCCAATCATCAAAGTGCATTCTTGCACTTGACACCATGTCCCATTTTCAAACACTCATAAAAAGTTTTCCTTCATAGGTTTGCCCATTATTTCAATATATTCCTTTTCAGAGTGACTCTTAATATTACTGTAAATATTTTGAAGTCATTTTACTGTATAGTTTTGGAGAAAAGTAAAGGCAAACTCACCCCAATCATCAAAGTGCATTCTTGCACTTACACCATGTCCCATGTTCAAACACTCATAAAAAGTGTTCCTTCATAGGTTTGCCCATTCTTACATTTGATTAATGTTCAGAGTGACTCTGACTATTATTGTAATTATTTTCAAGTCATTTTACTGTATAGTTTTGGAGGAAAGTAAAGGCAAACTCACCCCATTCATCAAAGTGCATTCTTGCACTTACACCATGTCCCATGTTCAAACACTCATAAAAAGTGTTCCTTCATAGGTTTGCTCATTTTTTCAATATATTCCTGTTCAGAGTGACTCTTAATATTACTGTAATTATTTTCAAGTTATTTTACTGTATAGTTTTGGAGGACAGTAAAGGCAAACTCACCCCAATCATCAAAGTGCATTCTTGCACTTGACACCATGTCCCATGTTCAAACACTCATAAAAAGTGTTCCTTCATAGGTTTGCTCATTCTTTCAATATATTCCTGTTCAGAGTGATTCTTAATATTACTGTAATTATTGTCAAGTCATTTTACTGTGTAGTTTTGGAGAAAAGTAAAGGCAAACACCCCAATCATGAAACTGCATTCTATCACTTACACCATGTCCCATGTTCAAGCACTCATAAAAAAGTGTTCCTTCATAGGTTTGCTCATTCTTTCAATATATTCCTGTTCAGAGTGACGCTGACTATTACTGTAATTATTTTCAGGTAATTTTACTGTGTAGTTTTGGAGGAAAGTAAAGGCACAATCAACCCAAAAAGTGCATTCTTACAGCGTATTTATTGATGAAATATAAAATAATTTTCAGAATTACGTTTATACAATAACGTTTATACAAAAAAAATCTTGATCTCCGTTTTGTAATAAAAAAAATAAATAAGGATCTGGATTTTACTCCTTAACTTTTATTTAGGTAGTAAAAACAAACTAGAATGTACATTTCCTTAAGAAAATGTGAGTGGTGCTTGCCGTGGCAAAACTCGTCAAATAGCATTTTATAACTGCTGAGATATGTGTTTTTTTACTCGGTTGATAGGGTACCCCCATCTGGTTGCTAGGCAGTTACCATAGTGATATTTATCAAGTGTTCTTGCTATCCTGAGTAAAATCAGTCAACCCGGAAGTCTGTACGATGTTCTGATCCAGAGATATGTGATTTGTTACTTGGTTGCTAGGGTAACCCCTCCTTGTTGCTAGGCAGTTACCATAGTGATTCTAATCAAGTATCTTTGCCATCCTGATTGAAATAAACCAACCCAGAAGTCTGTACGTTTTTGTAATGCAGAGATATATGATTTGTTAGTTGGTTGCTAGGGTAACCCCATCTGGTTGCTAGGTAGTTACCATAGTGATACTTATCAAGTCTCCTTGCCATCCTGATTGAAATAAATCAACCCAGAAGTCTCTCTGATTTTCTGGTGCAGAGATATGTGATTTGTTAGTTGGTTGCTAGGGTAACCCCATCTGGTTGCTAGGCAGTTACAATAGTGATACTAATGAAGTCTCCTTGCCATCCTGATTGAATTAAGTCAACCCGGAAGTCTCTTCTTTTTTCTGATGCAGAGATATGTGATTTGTTACTCTGTTGCTAGGGTAACCCCATGTGGTTGCTAGGCAGTTACCATAGTGATACTTATCAAGTCTCCTTGCCATCCTGATTGAAATAAATCAACCCAGTAGTCTCTCTGATTTTCTGGTGCAGAGATATGTGTTTTGTTACTCGGTTGGTAGGGTACTCTGTTTAGTTGCTAGGGAGTGGCTTGGCAGCTGCCAATCATGAAACTCCAAAGGCTGCTTGTCAGTATGAATGATATAAACCAACTCCCATGCCTCTGTTACATTCAGAATGGAAGATATCCCTCTATGGATTTTGGTTGCTAAGGTGCTCGACAATGGTTGCTAGGGAGGGGCTAGGAAGTGTTGAGGTGATTCATGATTGGTTGTTTGTTGTCCCGAGTCAAACGAGACCACCCTTGTGTTTCTATGACACTTCCATCCGGAGATATCCCTTTGATGTCTTTCATTAGAAGTCTATAGGACTTGTTGCTAAGGTGCTTTAAATTGTTGCTAGGGCGTGGCTTGATAGCTTCACAATGATCCCGAGAGACTGATTGGTTGTCTGAGTAAAATGAGCCCGCCCCCTTGTCTCTATGACACTGTGATCCAGAGCTATGTTCAATACAATATCCCTATGCAATGTCATTTCATGGGTCGTCCTACACCATTGTAAGTCAATGGGGGCAAATTTGGGTGGCTCCTGCCCCCCAGGGGTGCAACATTTACCCCATATTGAGGTATGCTCTTACAGAGCCTGCCAGCCTCTTCAAATGTGGCGAATCACACGTTTCTGCGAAATCCTCGCTCGGAGTTGTGACGCGTCAAAGTTTGACGCAATGTTAAGTCTATGAGATTTTTCGGCCGCTTTTTTGCCCCTGGGGCAAATACCGTACCCCCGATCGCTTATAAAAGTCATAGCACACGTGTCCTCAATAGGCCGTTCGATTTGACACCTCAGTCGTGGGTCTACGCCAAACGGTGCGGGACGAGTTAGGTGCCGAAATTTTGTACGGAGATATAATAATAACTAGATAGGTACATTTCCTGAAGAAAATGTGAGTGGTGCTTGCCGTGGCAAAACTCGTCAAACAGCATGTTGTAACTGGAAAAGAACAAAAATTATGGTCATAAATAAACCAACCCAGAAGTCTGTACGATTTACTGGTGCAGAAATATGTGATTTGTTACTCGGTTGCTAGGGGAAGCCCATGTGGTTGCTATGCAGTTACCAAGGTAATACAATACATGGCTCCTTTCCATCCTGAGTGAAATAAGTCAACCCGGAAGTCTGTAGTGTGTTCTGGTGCAGAGATATGTGATTTGTTACTCGGTTGCTAGGGTAACCCCATCTGGTTGCTAGGCAGTTAGCATAGTGATACTAATGAAGTGTCCTTGCCATCCTGATTGAAATAAGTCAACCCGGAAGTCTCTATGTTTTTCTGATGCAGAGATATGTGATTTGTTACTCGGTTGCTAGGGTAACCCCATCTGGTTGCTAGGCAGTTACCATAGTGATACTAATCAAGTCTCCTTGCCATCCTGATTGAAATAAGTCAACCCGGAAGTCTCTATGTTTTTCTGATGCAGAGATATGTGATTTGTTACTCGGTTGCTAGGGTAACCCCATCTGGTTGCTAGGCAGATACCATAGTGATACTAATCAAGTGTCCTTGCCATCCTTATTGAAATAAGTCAACCCGGAAGTCTCTACGTTTTTCTGATGCAGAGATATGTGATTTGTTACTCGGTTGCTAGGGTAACCCCATCTGGTTGCTAGGCAGTTACCATAGTGATACTAATGAAGTCTCCTTGCCATCCTGATTGAAATAAGTCAACCCGGAAGTCTCTACGCTTTTCTGATGCAGAGATATGTGATTTGTTACTCGGTTGCTAGGGTAACCCCATCTGGTTGCTAGGCAGTTAACATAGTGATACTTATCAAGTCTCCTTGCCATCCTGATTGAAATAAATCAACCCAGAAGTCTCTCTGATTTTCTGGTGCAGAGATATAGTTACTGCTAAACGGTTGCTAGGGTACTCTGTGTAGTTGCTAGGGAGTGGCTTGGCAGCTGCCAATCATGAATCTCCAAAGGCTGCTTGTCAGTATGAATGATATAAACCAACTCCCATGCCTCTGTGACATTCAGAATGGAAGATATCCCTCTATGGATTTTGGTTGTTAAGGTGCTCGACAATGGTTGCTAGAGAGGGGCTAGGAAGTGTTGAAGTGATGCATGATTGGCTGTTTGCTGTCCCGAGTCAAACGAGACCACCCTTGTGTTTCTATGACACTTCTATCCGGAGATATCCCTTTGATCTTTTTCAATAGAAGTGTATGGGACTTGTTGCTAAGGTGCTCTTAATGGTTGCTAGGGCGTGGCTTGATAGCTTCACAATGATCCAGAGAGACTGATTGGTTGTCTGAGTAAAATGAGCCCACCCCCTCGTCTCTATGACACTGTGATCCAGAGCTATGTTCAATACAAATCCCTATGCCTTTTCATTTCATGGGCCGTCCTACACCATTATAAGTCAATTGGGGCATTTTTGGGCAGCTCCTGCCCCCAGGGGTGCAACTTTTACCCCATATTGAGGTATGCTCTTACAGAGCCTGCCAGCCTCTTCAAATGTGGCAAATCACACGTTTCTACGAAATCCTCGCTTGGAGCTGTGACGCGTCAAAGTTTGTCTCAATGTTAAGTCTATGGGATTTTTCGGCCGCTTTTTTGCCCCTGGGGCAAATACCGTACTCCGATCGCTTATAAAAGTCATAGCACATGTGTCCTCAATAGGCCGTTCGATTTGACACCTCATTCGTGGGTCTACGCCAAACGGTGCGGGACGAGTTAGGTGCCGAAGTTTTGTTAAGAGATATAAAAATAAAAATAAAAATAAAAATAAAAAGTATAATAATAAGTATGTGAGATTACAATAGTGATGCTTTTCAAGCACCACTAACTAGATAGGTACATTTCCTGAAGAAAATGTGAGTGGTGCTTGCCGTGGCAAAACTCGGTCAAACAGCATGTTGTAACTTGAAAAGAAAAAAATTATGGTCATAAATAAATCAGCCCAGAAGTCTGTACGATTTTCTGGTGCAGAAATATGTGATTTTTTACTCGGTTGCTAGGGTAAGCCCATGTGGTTGCTATGCAGTTACCAAGGTAATACAATACATGGCTCCTTTCCATCCTGAGTGAAATAAGTCAACCCGGAAGTCTGTAGTGTTTTCTGGTGCAGAGATATGTGATTTGTTACTCGGTTGCTAGGGTAACCCCATCTGGTTGCTAGGCAGTTACCATATTGATACTAATGAAGTGTCCTTGCCATCCTGGTTGAAATAAATCAACCCGAAGTCTGTACTCTTTTCTGGTGCCGAGATATGTGATTTGTTTCTCGGTTGCTAGGGTAACCCCATCTGGTTGCTAGGCAGTTACCATAGTGATAGTAATCAAGTGTCCTTGCGATCCTGAGTGAAATAAATCAACCCGGAAGTCTGTACTCTTTTGTGGTGCCGAGATATGTGATTTGTTTCTCGGTTGCTAGGGTAACCCCATCTGGTTGCTAGGCAGTTACCATAGTGATAGTAATCAAGTGTCCTTGTGATCCTGAGTGAAATAAATCAACCCGGAAGTCTGTACTCTTTTGTGGTGCCGAGATATGTGATTTGTTTCTCGGTTGCTAGGGTAACCCCATCTGGTTGCTAGGCAGTTACCATAGTGATAGTAATCAAGTGTCCTTGCGATCCTGAGTGAAATAAATCAACCCGGAAGTCAGTACTATTTTCTGGTGCAGAGATATGTGATTTTTTACTCGGTTGCTAGGGTAACCCCATCTGGTTGCTAGGCAGTTACCATAGTGATAGTAATGAGGTCTCCTGGCCATCCTGATTAAAATAAATCAACCCAGAATTCTCTTCAATTTTCTGGTGCAGAGATATGTGATTTGTTACTCGGTTGCTAGGGTAACCCCTCCTTGTTGCTAGGCAGTTACCATAGTGATCATAATCAAGTGTCTTTGCCATCCTGATTGAAATAAACCAACCCAGAAGTATCTAAGTTTTTCTGATGCAGAGATATGTGATTTGTTACTTGGTTGCTAGGGTAACCCCATATGGTTGCTAGGCAGTTACCATAGTGATACTAATGAAGTCTCCTTGCCATCCTGATTGAAATAAGTCAACCCGAAGTCTCTATGTTTTTGTGATGCAGAGATATGTGATTTGTTACTCGGTTGCTAGGGTAACCCCATCTGGTTGCTAGGCAGTTAACATAGTGATACTTATCAAGTGTCCTTGCCATCCTGATTGAAATAAGTCAACCCGGAAGTCTGTACGTTTTCCTGATGCAGAGATATGTGATTTGTTACTCGGTTGCTAGGGTAAGGCCATCTGGTTGCTAGGCAGTTACCATAGTGATAGTAATGAAGTCTCCTTGCCATCCTGACTGAAATAAGTCAACCCGGAAGTCTGTACGTTTTTGTGATGCAGAGATATGTGATTTGTTACTCGGTTGCTAGGGTAAGCCCATCTGGTTGCTAGGCAGTTACCATAGTGATACTAATGAAGTCTCCTTTCCATCCTGATTGAAATAAGTCAACCCGGAAGTCTCTACGTTTTTCTGATGCAGAGATATGTGATTTGTTACTCGGTTGCTAGGGTAACCCCATCTGGTTGCTAGGCAGTTACCATAGTGATACTAATCAAGTGTCCTTGCCATCCAGATTGAAATAAGTCAACCCGGAAGTCTCTATGTTTTTGTGATTCAGAGATATGTGATTTGTTACTCGGTTGCTAGGGTAAGCCCATCTGGTTGCTAGGCAGTTACCATAGTGATAGTAATGAAGTCTCCTTTCCATCCTGATTGAAATAAGTCAACCCGGAAGTCTCTACGTTTTTCTGATGCAGAGATATGTGATTTGTTACTCGGTTGCTAGGGTAACCCCATCTGGTTGCTAGGCAGTTACCATAGTGATAGTAATAAAGTGTCCTTGCCATCCTGAATGAAATAAATCAACCCAGAGGTCTGTACTATTTTGTGGTGCAGAGATATGTGATTTGTTACTCGGTTGCTAGGGTAACACCATCTGTTTGCTAGGCAGTTACCATAGTGATAGTAATGAAGTGTCCTTGCCATCCTGAGTGAAATAAATCAACCCAGAGGTCTGTACTATTTTCTGGTGCAGAGATATGTGATTTGTTACTCGGTTGCTAAGGTAACCCCATCTGGTTTCTAGGCAGTTACCATAGTGATACTAATCAAGTGTCCTTGCCATCCTGAGTGAAATAAGTCAACCCGGAAGTCTCTACGTTTTTCTGATGCAGAGATATGTGATTTGTTACTCGGTTGCTAGGGTAAGCCCATCTGGTTGCTAGGCAGTTACCATAGTGATACTAATGATGTCTCCTTGCCATCCTGATTGAAATAAGTCAACCCGGAAGTCTCTACGTTTTTGTGATGCAGAGTTATGTGATTTGTTACTCGGTTGCTAGGGTAACCCCATCTGGTTGCTAGGCAGTTAACATAGTGATACTTATCAAGTCTCCTTGCCATCCTGATTGAAATAAGTCAACCCGGAAGTCTCTACGTTTTTCTGATGCAGAGATATGTGATTTGTTACTCGGTTGCTAGGGTAAGCCCATCTGGTTGCTAGGCAGTTACCATAGTGGTACTAATGAAGTCTCCTTGCCATCCTGATTGAAATAAGTCAACCCGGAAGTCTCTATGTTTTTGTGATGCAGAGATATGTGATTTTTTACTCGGTTGCTAGGGTAACCCCATCTGGTTGCTAGGCAGATACCATAGTGATACTAATCAAGTGTCCTTGCCATCCTTATTGAAATAAGTCAACCCGGAAGTCTCTACGTTTTTCTGATGCAGAGATATGTGATTTGTTACTCGGTTGCTAGGGTAAGCCCATCTGGTTGCTAGGCAGTTAACATAGTGATACTTATCAAGTCTCCTTGCCATCCTGATTGAAATAAGTCAACCCGGAAGTCTCTATGTTTTTGTGATGCAGAGATATGTGATTTGTTACTCGGTTGCTAGGGTAAGCCCATCTGGTTGCTAGGCAGATACCATAGTGATACTAATCAAGTGTCCTTGCCATCCTGATTGAAATAAGTCAACCCGAAGTCTCTACGCTTTTCTGATGCAGAGATATGTGATTTGTTACTCGGTTGCTAGGGTAACCCCATCTGGTTGCTAGGCAGTTAAAATAGTGATACTTATCAAGTCTCCTTGCCATCCTGATTGAAATAAGTCAACCCAGAAGTCTCTCTGATTTTCTGGTGCAGAGATATAGTTACTGCTATACGGTTGCTAGGGTACTCTGTGTAGTTGCTAGGGAGTGGCTTGGCAGCTGCCAATCATGAATCTCCAAAGGCTGCTTGTCAGTATGAATGATATAAACCAACTCCCATGCCTCTGTGACATTCAGAATGGAAGATATCCCTCTATGGATTTTGGTTGTTAAGGTGCTCGACAATGGTTGCTAGGGAGGGGCTAGGAAGTGTTGAAGTGATGCATGATTGGCTGTTTGCTGTCCCGAGTCAAACGAGACCACCCTTGTGTTTCTATGACACTTCTATCCGGAGATATCCCTTTGATCTTTTTCAATAGAAGTCTATGGGACTTGTTGCTAAGGTGCTCTTAATGGTTGCTAGGGCGTGGCTTGATAGCTTCACAATGATCCAGAGAGACTGATTGGTTGTCTGAATAAAATGAGCCCACCCCCTCGTCTCTATGACACTGTGATCCAGAGCTATGTTCAATACAAATCCCTATGCCTTTTCATTTCATGGGCCGTCCTACACCATTATAAGTCAATTGGGGCATTTTTGGGCAGCTCCTGCCCCCAGGGGTGCAACTTTTACCCCATATTGAGGTATGCTCTTACAGAGCCTGCCAGCGTCTTCAAATGTGGCAAATCACACGCTTCTACTGAAATCCTCGCTCGGAGCTGTGACGCGTCAAAGTTTGTCTCAATGTTAAGTCTATGGGATTTTTCGGCCGCTTTTTTGCCCCTGGGGCAAATACCGCACTCCGATCGCTTATAAAAGTCATAGCACACGTGTCCTCAATAGGCCGTTCGATTTGACACCTCATTCGTGGGTCTACGCCAAACGGTGCGGGACGAGTTAGGTGCCGAAGTTTTGTTAAGAGATATAATAAAAATAAAACTAGATAGGTACATTTCCTGAAGAAAATGTGAGTGGTGCTTGCCGTGGCAAAACTCGTGAAATAGCATGCTTGAAAAGGACAAAAATTATGGTCATAAATAAATAAACCCAGAAGTCTGTACGATTTTCTGGTGCAGAAATATGTGATTTGTTACTAGGTTGCTAGGGTAAGCCCATGTGGTTGCTATGCAGTTACCAAGGTAATACAATACATGTCTCCTTTCCATCCTGAGTGAAATAAGTCAACCCGAAGTCTGTAGTGTTTTCTGGTGCAGAGATATGTGATTTGTTACTCGGTTGCTAGGGTAACCCCATCTGGTTGCTAGGCAGTTACCATATTGATACTAATGAAGTGTCCTTGCCATCCTGGTTGAAATAAATCAACCCGGAAGTCTGTACTCTTTTCTGGTGCCGAGATATGTGATTTGTTTCTCGGTTGCTAGGGTAACCCCATCTGGTTGCTAGGCAGTTACCATAGTGATAGTAATAAAGTGTCCTTGCGATCCTGAGTGAAATAAATCAACCCGGAAGTCTGTACTCTTTTGTGGTGCCGAGATATGTGATTTGTTTCTCGGTTGCTAGGGTAACCCCATCTGGTTGCTAGGCAGTTACCATAGTGATAGTAATCAAGTGTCCTTGCGATCTTGAGTGAAATAAATGAACCCGGAAGTCAGTACTATTTTCTGGTGCAGAGATATGTGATTTGTTACTCGGTTGCTAGGCAAACCCCATCTGGTTGCTAGGCAGTTACCATAGTGATAGTAATCAAGTGTCCTTGCCATCCTGATTGAAATAAGTCAACCCAGAACTATCTACGTTTTTCTGATGCAGAGATATGTGATTTGTTACTCGGTTGCTAGGGTAACCCCATGTGGTTGCTAGGCAGTTACCATATTGATACTAATGAAGTGTCCTTGCCATCCTGGTTGAAATAAATCAACCTGGAAGTCTGTACTCTTTTCTGGTGCCGAGATATGTGATTTGTTTCTCGGTTGCTAGGGTAACCCCATCTGGTTGCTAGGCAGTTACCATAGTGATAGTAATGAAGTGTCCTTGCCATCCTGAGTGAAATAAATCAACCTGGAAGTCAGTACTATTTTCTGGTGCAGAGATATGTGATTTGTTACTCGGTTGCTAGGGTAACTCCATCTGGTTGCTAGGCAGTAATCATAGTGATACTAATCAAGTGTCCTTGCCATCCTGATTGAAATAAGTCAACCCGAAGTCTCTACGTTTTTCTGATGCAGAGATATGTGATTTGTTACTCGGTTGCTAGGGTAAGCTCATGTGGTTGCTAGGCAGTTACCATAGTGATACTAATGAAGTGTCCTTGCCATCCTGATTGAAATAAGTCAACCCGGAAGTCTGTATGTTTTTCTGATGCAGAGATATGTGATTTGTTACTCGGTTGCTAGGGTAACCCCATCTGGTTGCTAGGCAGTTAACATAGTGATACTTATCAAGTCTCCTTGCCATCCTGATAGAAATAAGTCAACCCGGAAGTCTCTATGTTTTTGTGATGCAGAGATATGTGATTTGTTACTCGGTTGCTAGGGTAAGCCCATCTGGTTGCTAGGCAGTTACCATAGTGATACTAATGAAGTGTCCTTGCCATCCTGATTGAAATAAGTCAACCCGGAAGTCTCTACGTTTTCTGATGCAGAGATATGTGATTTGTTACTCGGTTGCTAGGGTAACCCCATCTGGTTGCTAGGCAGTTAACATAGTGATACTTATCAAGTCTCCTTGCCATCCTGATTGAAATAAATCAACCCAGAAGTCTCTCTGATTTTCTGGTGCAGAGATATAGTTACTGCTAAACGGTTGCTAGGGTACTCTGTGTAGTTGCTAGGGAGTGGCTTGGCAGCTGCCAATCATGAATCTCCAAAGGCTGCTTGTCAGTATGAATGATATAAACCAACTCCCATGCCTCTGTGACATTCAGAATGGAAGATATCCCTCTATGGATTTTGGTTGTTAAGGTGCTCGACAATGGTTGCTAGGGAGGGGCTAGGAAGTGTTGAAGTGATGCATGATTGGCTGTTTGCTGTCCCGAGTCAAACGAGACCACCCTTGTGTTTCTATGACACTTCTATCCGGAGATATCCCTTTGATCTTTTTCAATAGAAGTCTATGGGACTTGTTGCTAAGGTGCTCTTAATGGTTGCTAGGGCGTGGCTTGATAGCTTCACAATGATCCAGAGAGACTGATTGGTTGTCTGAGTAAAATGAGCCCACCCCTCGTCTCTATGACACTGTGATCCAGAGCTATGTTCAATACAAATCCCTATGCCTTTTCATTTCATGGGCCGTCCTACACCATTATAAGTTAATTGGGGCATTTTTGGGCAGCTCCTGCCCCCAGGGGTGCAACTTTTACCCCATATTGAGGTATGCTCTTACAGAGCCTGCCAGCCTCTTCAAATGTGGCAAATCACACGTTTCTACGAAATCCTCGCTTGGAGCTGTGACGCGTCAAAGTTTGTCTCAATGTTAAGTCTATGGGATTTTTCGGCGCTTTTTTGCCCCTGGGGCAAATACATGCACCCGATCAGCTTATAAAAGTCATAGCACACGTGTCCTCAATAGGCCGTTCGATTTGATACCTCATTCGGTGGGTCTACGCCAAGCGGTGCGGGACGAGTTAGGTGCCGAAGTTTTGTTAAGAGATATAATAAAAATAACTAGATAGGTACATTTCCTGAAGAAAATGTGAGTGGTGCTTGCCGTGGCAAAACTCGATCAAATAGCCTGCTTGAAAAGAACAGAAATTGTGGTCATAAATAAATCAACCCAGAAGTCTGTATAATTTTCTGGTGCAGAAATATGTGATTTGTTACTAGGTTGCTAGGGTAAGCCCATGTGGTTGCTATGCAGTTAGCAAGGTAATACAATACATGGCTCCTTTCCATCCTGAGTGAAATAAGTCAACCCAAAAATCTGTACTGTTTTCTGGTGCAGAGATATGTGATTTGTTACTCGGTTGCTAGGGTAACCCCATGTGGTTGCTAGGCAGTTACCATAGTGATACTAATCAAGTGTCCTTGCCATCCTGATTGAAATAAGTCAACCCGGAAGTCTCTATGTTTTTGTGATGCAGAGATATGTGATTTGTTACTCGGTTGCTAGGGTAAGCCCATCTGGTTGCTAGGCAGTTACCATAGTGATACTAATGAAGTCTCCTTTCCATCCTGATTGAAATAAGTCAACCCGGAAGTCTCTACGCTTTTCTGATGCAGAGATATGTGATTTGTTACTCGGTTGCTAGGGTAACCCCATCTGGTTGCTAGGCAGTTACCATAGTGATACTAATCAAGTGTCCTTGCCATCCTGATTGAAATAAATCAACCCAGAAGTCTCTCTGATTTTCTGGTGCAGAGATATAGTTACTGCTAAACGGTTGCTAGGGTACTCTGTGTAGTTGCTAGGGAGTGGCTTGGCAGCTGCCAATCATGAATCTCCAAAGGCTGCTTGTCAGTATGAGTGATATAAACCAACTCCCATGCCTCTGTGACATTCAGAATGGAAGATATCCCTCTATGGATTTTGGTTGTTAAGGTGCTTGACAATGGTTGCTAGGGAGGGGCTAGGAAGTGTTGATTTGATGCATGATTGGCTGTTTGCTGTCCCGAGTCAAACGAGACCACCCTTGTGTTTCTATGACACTTCTATCCGGAGATATCCCTTTGATCTGTTTCAATAGAAGTGTATGGGACTTGTTGCTAAGGTGCTCTTAATGGTTTCTAGGGCGTGGCTTGATAGCTTCACAATGATCCTGAGAGACTGATTGGTCGTCTGAGTAAAATGAGCCCACCCCTCGTCTCTATGACACTGTGATCCAGAGCTATGTTCAATACAAATCCCTATGCCTTTTCATTTCATGGGCCGTCCTACACCATTATAAGTCAATTGGGGCCTTTTTGGGCAGCTCCTGCCCCCAGGGGTGCAACTTTTACCCCATATTGAGGTATGCTCTTACAGAGCCTGCCAGCCTCTTCAAATGTGGCAAATCACACGTTTCTACGAAATCCTCAGCTTGGAGCTGTGACGCGTCAAAGTTTGTCTCAATGTTAAGTCTATGGGATTTTTCGGCCGCTTTTTTGCCCCTGGGGCAAATACCGTACTCCGATCGCTTATAAAAGTCATAGCACACGTGTCCTCAATAGGCCGTTCGATTTGACACCTCATTCGTGGGTCTACGCCAAACGGTGCGGGACGAGTTAGGTGCCGAAGTTTTGTTAAGAGATATAAAAATAAAAATAAAAATAAAAATAAAAATAAAAATAATAAGTATGTGAGATTACAATAGTGATGCTTTGCAAGCACCACTAAAAATAAAAAGTATAATAAGTATGTGAGATTACAATAGTGATGCTTTGCAAGCACCACTAAAAATAAAAAGTATAATAAGTATGTGAGATTACAATAGTGATGCTTTGCAAGCACCACTAACTAGATAGGTACATTTCCTGAAGAAAATGTGAGTGGTGCTTGCCGTGGCAAAACTCGTGAAATAGCATGCTTGAAAAGGACAAAAATTATGGTCATAAATAAATAAACCCAGAAGTCTGTACGATTTTCTGGTGCAGAAATATGTGATTTGTTACTAGGTTGCTAGGGTAAGCCCATGTGGTTGCTATGCAGTTACCAAGGTAATACAATACATGTCTCCTTTCCATCCTGAGTGAAATAAGTCAACCCGGAAGTCTGTAGTGTTTTCTGGTGCAGAGATATGTGATTTGTTACTCGGTTGCTAGGGTAACCCCATCTGGTTGCTAGGCAGTTACCATATTGATACTAATGAAGTGTCCTTGCCATCCTGGTTGAAATAAATCAACCCGGAAGTCTGTACTCTTTTCTGGTGCCGAGATATGTGATTTGTTTCTCGGTTGCTAGGGTAACCCCATCTGGTTGCTAGGCAGTTACCATAGTGATAGTAATAAAGTGTCCTTGCGATCCTGAGTGAAATAAATCAACCCGGAAGTCTGTACTCTTTTGTGGTGCCGAGATATGTGATTTGTTTCTCGGTTGCTAGGGTAACCCCATCTGGTTGCTAGGCAGTTACCATAGTGATAGTAATCAAGTGTCCTTGCGATCTTGAGTGAAATAAATGAACCCGGAAGTCAGTACTATTTTCTGGTGCAGAGATATGTGATTTGTTACTCGGTTGCTAGGGTAACCCCATCTGGTTGCTAGGCAGTTACCATAGTGATAGTAATCAAGTGTCCTTGCCATCCTGATTGAAATAAGTCAACCCAGAACTATCTACGTTTTTCTGATGCAGAGATATGTGATTTGTTACTCGGTTGCTAGGGTAACCCCATGTGGTTGCTAGGCAGTTACCATATTGATACTAATGAAGTGTCCTTGCCAACCTGGTTGAAATAAATCAACCTGGAAGTCTGTACTCTTTTCTGGTGCCGAGATATGTGATTTGTTTCTCGGTTGCTAGGTGTAACGACCTTCTCAAGGAGGACAGGGAAACTGGGGATCTGGCACAAGGTAAGTCTTTTAATGGTTCTTTATAATGTGCAACCATACACACACACACACACACACACGTAAGCACAGGAACGCTGAGTTGCTGCACGTCCGTCTCCCTCTGCTCTGTGGCTGCTGGCTTTTTATCCGCTCTCCTCGCTCTACTGTAATTAGAGACAGGTGTTAGACATAATTTAGCTCAGGTGAGAGCGCCTTACCGCTTTCTCTCCCGTACGAGCGCTTGACCACGCCCCGCTGCCACATACCCCCACCGCCCGACTCAGGCCGGGCGTCATCCGCCTGCCTACCACTCCCCCATTTCTGGAGAGGAAGTCAGCGGCAGCCATCTGCACCCCCGGTCTGTGGACCACCTTGAACTTAAAAGGCTGGAGGGCCAGATACCAACGGGTGATCCGGGCGCTAGTATCTTTCATGCGGTGGAGCCACTGCAGCGGGGCATGGTCCGAGCAGAGGGTGAAGGCCCGCCCCAGCAGGTAGTACCGGAGGGTGAGGACCGCCCACTTGATGGCCAGACACTCCTTCTCCACGGTGCTGTACTTAGTCTCCCTTAGGGAGAGCTTCCGCTAATGTACAGCACCGGCGCCTCTCCCTCCACCAGCTGCGAGAGTACGCCCCCAGCCCTCTGTCTGAAGCGTCCGCCTGTAATAGAAAAGGAGAGAGAAGTCAGGTGCATGCAAAAGCGGCCCCCACAAAGTGCAGCTTTAATCTGCGTGAACGCCTGTTGGCACTGCTCCGACCACTGGACCGGATCTGGAGCCCCCTTTTAGTGAGGTCAGTCAGCGGGCTGGTGACGTCCGAATAATTAGGCACGAATCTCCTGTAATAGCCAGCCAGCCCCAGGAACTGCCTCACCCCCTTTTTGGTCTTAGGTCTAGGGCAAGTCGCAATCGCCGCGGTCTTATCAATTTGGGGACGCACCTGGCCATGACCCAAGTGGAACCCCAGATACCGTACCTCCACACGCCCAACCGCAAGACTTCTTAGGGTTTGCTGTGAGCCCGCCGCCGCAGCGATCTCAGGACGGCCCTCAGATGTTGCATGTGCCGCTGCCAATCATTGCTATAAATGATGATATCATCTAGATAAGCAGCGGCGACGCGGTATGCGGTCTGAGGATCCGATCCATGAGTCGCTGAAACGTGGCTGGTGCCCCAAACAAACCGAAAGGAAGCGCTACTAATTGGTGTAATCCAAACGGCGTGGTGAAGGCTGTTTTCTCGCGGGACATTGGTGTCAAGGGGATCTGCCAATAACCCTTTGTTAAATCCAGGGTCGAGTAAAATCGAGCAGTACCTAACCGATCGAGCAGTTCATCAACACGGGGCATTGGGTACGCGCCAAATTTAGACACCGCGTTGACTTTTCTGTAATCCACACAGAACCTAACAGACCCATCACTCTTAGGAACAAGAACAACCGGCTGGACCAATCACTGTGGGATTCCTCTATTACGCTCATATCAAGCATTGCATCTAATTCTTCCCGAACGATTTTCTTTCTATGTTCGGTAAGCTGATAGGCGGTAACGCACCACCGCTGCCCGTTCGGTCTCGATGTGGTGCTGTATGAGGTTTGTACGGCCCGGAGAGGGAAAACACGCCCGCGAAACTCCTTTTGTAATTCAGAAACCTCTGTGAGCTGCCGCGGTGAGAGTTGGTCTCCACAAGTGACCGGAGTGTTGAGATTGTAGTCTTTGTTTATCTCCGGTCCGAGCTCCGCCCTCTCCGAACTACCGTGGCCAACGCCACAGAGGCCGCCTCCCTCCACAATTTCAGGAGGTTGAGGTGATAGATTTGACGCACGCTCTCTATCGGTACGTGATAACCTCATAATCGAGATCCCCACTCGTCGTGTGACCTCAAAGGGTCCTTGCCACTTGGCGAGTAATTTAGAGCTCGATGTTGGGAGTAATACGAGTACCTTGTCTCCGGTGCAAATTCCCGTAGCCGAGCACCCCTGTCATACAGCCGGCGCTAGCGTTCTTGAGCTTGGAGCAAATGCTCTTGTGTTAATCGCCCCAGTGTGTGGAGCTTTGCTCAAGATCAAGAACGTATTGAATTTCATTTTTGGCATTAGAAGGTCCCTCCTCCCAATTTTCACGGATGACATCGAGGACACCGCGGGCGCCGCCTGCACAGCAGCTCAAACGGGAGAACCCGGTGGAGGCTTGCGGACCTCTCGCACCGCAAATAACAGGGGTCTAGCCACTTATCCCAATTTCTAGCGTCATCGTGCACCTAATTTACTTAATCATGTTTTTGAGCTGCTTTTATTAAACCGCTCCACTAGGCCATCTGTCTGAGGATGGTAAACGCTAGTGCTGAATCGATTTAATGCCCAAGAGCTCGTGAAGTTCGCGGGCGTCCGTGACATAAAAGTTGTGCCTTGATCGGTGAGGATTTCTTTCGAATCCCCACCCGGAGATTATCTTGAAGAGTGCCCCTGCAACACTACGCGCGGAGATGTTGCTCAGAGGCACTGCTTCCGGATATCGCGTCGCGTAATCCACTAGGACTAACACGGCTGATGTCCGCGTGCTGACCGCTCTAATGGCCCGACGAGGTCCATCCCAATTCTTTCGAAGGGGACCTCGACTAACGGTAGAGGGCGCAAAGGCGCTTTTGGGGTGGCCGGTGGGTTTACCAGCTGACATTCGCGGCACGCCGCGACACCACCTGCGGACGCCACCGCCAATGCCCGCCAATAGAAGCGGGCTATTAGACGGAGAAGTGTTTTTCGCTCCCCTAGGTGACCGCCATAGGATTATAGTGAGCCGCCTGGAAAACCATTTCCCGACGGCTCCGTGGAATCAATAATTGTGTTACTTCTTCCTTTGTTTGGGCGCCCTGCGCCACCCTGTATAGCTGATCTTTAATAAGCTTAAAAATACGGATATGAGACGGCGACACCCGGCCGGAGTTGTTGACCATCGATTACTCTCACTTGGTCAAAGGCGTGCTTAAGGGTATCATCCCGCGACTGCTCCAAGGGGAAGTCCCCTCCGGAATTCCCGAGAGGAGGAGCGCCCACCTCGCCTCTTCCCACGCCACTCGGAGCAGTCGAGGACGGCCCTGGCTCCGCCTCCCCGCCAAAGCATCGCACATCACACACCCCTTCACTCGCAAGCAGGACCCATCCGCACAAACTCCCTCCAATAACTTTCTAAAATTCGGCCAATCCGTACTCAAAATTAGCGGATGGGTGAGGCGGGACTAACCGCTGCCTCTACACTATGTTTTTCTCCCCTGAATTTGATCGCCAGAGTCACCACGGGATATTTGTGAATATCCCCGTGTACACACCTTACCCTCACCAGTTTAGCTGAGCCCAAAGCCTCGGGTTGAACCAAGCGTTGGTGGATGGTGGTCTGGTTACAGCCGGTATCCAACAAAGCTTGGTATGTACCCCCTGATTCTTACCGAATCTGCACGCTCCAGCCCGATCGGGGCAGCCTGTGGAGCATCGGAGACCCGCATCACCGCCCCTATTTCCATCAGCGGGCACTGATCCCGAAGTGGTCCGGGTCTCCGCACCTCCAGCAGACCGCCCAGACGCTGCGGCCGCACCGTGCTGGCGGGCGCTCCACCTGAGGAGGAGAGCGGCTGAAGGATGGAGAAGGGCTTGGTGGGCGCTCCCAAGACCGGGAGCTGGGCGCTGAACGCTCCACGCCTGCGGGGGCAGGAACGGACCCTGGGGAGAGAGCAGAGCGAGAGGGAAGAGGGAGGGAAAAAACAGGGAAGACACAGGGAAAGGGGAGACAGACAGAGAGGGCTCATCCGCCCTCGGAATCGCCGCCATGTGGTCCTCCGCGAGTCGGACGGCTTCCTCCAGCGATGCCGGGCGGTGGCACTGGACCCACTCGGCCGCCTTCTGGGGCAAACGCTGAACAAACTGCTCCAGTACCACCTGGTCGATTAGTTCCTCGACGCCGCGGTCCTCGAGAGCAGCCACCTCCGACAAGCATCACGGAGCTGCTGGGCTAATGCAAACGGGCGGTCGGACTTATCAAGCTTCAAGGCCCGGAAGAGCTGGCGACTTTCTTCCGGCTTCGACCAACCCGCTGCAAGATGGCCTTCCTCAGATCGGGATAAACCAGGAGGCTTGTTGCCGGCAGTTGTTGCGCCACGAGCTGTGCTTCCCGGACAAGAGAGGGACTAGCCGGGCTGCCCACTGGTCTTGGGGCCACCCCCAAACCTCCGCCGCTCGCTCGAACAGGTCGATGAATGCTTCTGGGTCATCTGCCGCCCCATCTTCTGTAACGCTGGTGGGGGCAATGTGGCGCTGGTGTCCGTGGTCGCGGCTGCGGCTGGAGCGGCCTCCTGGCTGAGGAGGCTCCGGATGGCGTGCCGGTCCTCTGCTTGAGCCCGCGATGATCTCGAAGAACCGACGATCCTGGTCTTGCCGGAGCTCAAGCAGGGATTGTTGGTGGCTCTGATGGAGTGTAGCGAGGGACTGGAGGACTTCCGTCAGCTGGGAGGACTCTATGGGGCTACTCTGTTCCATCATCAATTTTTCCCGGTTTCGCACCAGTGTAACGACCTTCTCAAGGAGGACAGGGAAACTGGGGATCTGGCACAAGGTAAGTCTTTTAATGGTTCTTTATAATGTGCAACCATACACACACACACACACACACACGTAAGCACAGGAACGCTGAGTTGCTGCACGTCCGTCTCCCTCTGCTCTGTGGCTGCTGGCTTTTTATCCGCTCTCCTCGCTCTACTGTAATTAGAGACAGGTGTTAGACATAATTTAGCTCAGGTGAGAGCGCCCTTACCGCTTTTCTCTCCCGTACGAGCGCTTGACCACGCCCCCGCTGCCACACTAGGGTAACCCCATCTGGTTGCTAGGCAGTTACCATAGTGATAGTAATGAAGTGTCCTTGCCATCCTGAGTGAAATAAATCAACCTGGAAGTCAGTACTATTTTCTGGTGCAGAGATATGTGATTTGTTACTCGGTTGCTAGGGTAACTCCATCTGGTTGCTAGGCAGTAATCATAGTGATACTAATCAAGTGTCCTTGCCATCCTGATTAAAATAAGTCAACCCGGAAGTCTCTACGTTTTTCTGATGCAGAGATATGTGATTTGTTACTCGGTTGCTAGGGTAAGCTCATGTGGTTGCTAGGCAGTTACCATAGTGATACTAATGAAGTGTCCTTGCCATCCTGATTGAAATAAGTCAACCCGGAAGTCTGTACGTTTTTCTGATGCAGAGATATGTGATTTGTTACTCGGTTGCTAGGGTAACCCCATCTGGTTGCTAGGCAGTTAACATAGTGATACTTATCAAGTCTCCTTGCCATCCTGATAGAAATAAGTCAACCCGGAAGTCTCTATGTTTTTGTGATGCAGAGATATGTGATTTGTTACTCGGTTGCTAGGGTAAGCCCATCTGGTTGCTAGGCAGTTACCATAGTGATACTAATGAAGTGTCCTTGCCATCCTGATTGAAATAAGTCAACCCGGAAGTCTCTACGTTTTTCTGATGCAGAGATATGTGATTTGTTACTCGGTTGCTAGGGTAACCCCATCTGGTTGCTAGGCAGTTAACATAGTGATACTTATGAAGTCTCCTTGCCATCCTGATTGAAATAAATCAACCCAGAAGTCTCTCTGATTTTCTGGTGCAGAGATATAGTTACTGCTAAACGGTTGCTAGGGTACTCTGTGTAGTTGCTAGGGAGTGGCTTGGCAGCTGCCAATCATGAATCTCCAAAGGCTGCTTGTCAGTATGAATGATATAAACCAACTCCCATGCCTCTGTGACATTCCGAATGGAAGATATCCCTCTATGGATTTAGGTTGTTAAGGTGCTCGACAGTGGTTGCTAGGGAGGGGCTAGGAAGTGTTGAAGTGATGCATGATTGGCTGTTTGCTGTCCCGAGTCAAACGAGACCACCCTTGTGTTTCTATGACACTTCTATCCGGAGATATCCCTTTGATCTTTTTCAATAGAAGTCTATGGGACTTGTTGCTAAGGTGCTCTTAATGGTTGCTAGGGCGTGGCTTGATAGCTTCACAATGATCCAGAGAGACTGATTGGTTGTCTGAGTAAAATGAGCCCACCCCTCGTCTCTATGACACTGTGATCCAGAGCTATGTTCAATACAAATCCCTATGCCTTTTCATTTCATGGGCCGTCCTACACCATTATAAGTCAATTGGGGCATTTTTGGGCAGCTCCTGCCCCCAGGGTGCAACTTTTACCCCATATTGAGGTATGCTCTTACAGAGCCTGCCAGCCTCTTCAAATGTGGCAAATCACACGTTTCTACGAAATCCTCGCTTGGAGCTGTGACGCGTCAAAGTTTGTCTCAATGTTAAGTCTATGGGATTTTTCGGCCGCTTTTTTGCCCCTGGGGCAAATACCGTACTCCGATCGCTTATAAAAGTCATAGCACATGTGTCCTCAATAGGCCGTTCGATTTGACACCTCATTCGTGGGTCTACGCCAAACGGTGCGGGACGAGTTAGGTGCCGAAGTTTTGTTAAGAGATATAAAAATAAAAATAAAAATAAAAATAAAAAGTATAATAATAAGTATGTGAGATTACAATAGTGATGCTTTGCAAGCACCACTAACTAGATAGGTACATTTCCTGAAGAAAATGTGAGTGGTGCTTGCCGTGGCAAAACTCGTCAAACAGCATGTTGTAACTGGAAAAGAACAAAAATTATGGTCATAAATAAACCAACCCAGAAGTCTGTACGATTTACTGGTGCAGAAATATGTGATTTGTTACTCGGTTGCTAGGGGAAGCCCATGTGGTTGCTATGCAGTTACCAAGGTAATACAATACATGGCTCCTTTCCATCCTGAGTGAAATAAGTCAACCCGGAAGTCTGTAGTGTGTTCTGGTGCAGAGATATGTGATTTGTTACTCGGTTGCTAGGGTAACCCCATCTGGTTGCTAGGCAGTTAGCATAGTGATACTAATGAAGTGTCCTTGCCATCCTGATTGAAATAAGTCAACCCGGAAGTCTCTATGTTTTTCTGATGCAGAGATATGTGATTTGTTACTCGGTTGCTAGGGTAACCCCATCTGGTTGCTAGGCAGTTACCATAGTGATACTAATCAAGTCTCCTTGCCATCCTGATTGAAATAAGTCAACCCGAAGTCTCTATGTTTTTCTGATGCAGAGATATGTGATTTGTTACTCGGTTGCTAGGGTAACCCCATCTGGTTGCTAGGCAGATACCATAGTGATACTAATCAAGTGTCCTTGCCATCCTTATTGAAATAAGTCAACCCGGAAGTCTCTACGTTTTTCTGATGCAGAGATATGTGATTTGTTACTCGGTTGCTAGGGTAACCCCATCTGGTTGCTAGGCAGTTACCATAGTGATACTAATGAAGTCTCCTTGCCATCCTGATTGAAATAAGTCAACCCGGAAGTCTCTACGCTTTTCTGATGCAGAGATATGTGATTTGTTACTCGGTTGCTAGGGTAACCCCATCTGGTTGCTAGGCAGTTAACATAGTGATACTTATCAAGTCTCCTTGCCATCCTGATTGAAATAAATCAACCCAGAAGTCTCTCTGATTTTCTGGTGCAGAGATATAGTTACTGCTAAACGGTTGCTAGGGTACTCTGTGTAGTTGCTAGGGAGTGGCTTGGCAGCTGCCAATCATGAATCTCCAAAGGCTGCTTGTCAGTATGAATGATATAAACCAACTCCCATGCCTCTGTGACATTCAGAATGGAAGATATCCCTCTATGGATTTTGGTTGTTAAGGTGCTCGACAATGGTTGCTAGAGAGGGGCTAGGAAGTGTTGAAGTGATGCATGATTGGCTGTTTGCTGTCCCGAGTCAAACGAGACCACCCTTGTGTTTCTATGACACTTCTATCCGGAGATATCCCTTTGATCTTTTTCAATAGAAGTGTATGGGACTTGTTGCTAAGGTGCTCTTAATGGTTGCTAGGGCGTGGCTTGATAGCTTCACAATGATCCAGAGAGACTGATTGGTTGTCTGAGTAAAATGAGCCCACCCCCTCGTCTCTATGACACTGTGATCCAGAGCTATGTTCAATACAAATCCCTATGCCTTTTCATTTCATGGGCCGTCCTACACCATTATAAGTCAATTGGGGCATTTTTGGGCAGCTCCTGCCCCCAGGGGTGCAACTTTTACCCCATATTGAGGTATGCTCTTACAGAGCCTGCCAGCCTCTTCAAATGTGGCAAATCACACGTTTCTACTGAAATCCTCGCTTGGAGCTGTGACGCGTCAAAGTTTGTCTCAATGTTAAGTCTATGGGATTTTTCGGCCGCTTTTTTGCCCCTGGGGCAAATACCGTACCCGATCAGCTTATAAAAGTCATAGCACATGTGTCCTCAATAGGCCGTTCGATTTGACACCTCATTCGTGGGTCTACGCCAAACGGTGCGGGACGAGTTAGGTGCCGAAGTTTTGTTAAGAGATATAAAAATAAAAATAAAAATAAAAATAAAAAGTATAATAATAAGTATGTGAGATTACAATAGTGATGCTTTTCAAGCACCACTAACTAGAATGTACATTTCCTGAAGAAAATGCGAGTGGTGCTTGCCGTGGCAAAACTCGTCAAATAGCATTTTATAACTGCTGAGATATGTGTTTTTTTACTCGGTTGCTAGGGTACCCCCATCTGGTTGCTAGGCAGTTACCATAGTGATATTTGTCAAGTGTCCTTGCTATCCTGAGTAAAATCAGTCAACCAGGAAGTGTCTACGATGTTCTGTTCCAGAGATATGTGATTTGTTACTTGGTTGCTAGGGTAACCCCTCCTTGGTGCTAGGCAGTTACCATAGTGATACTTATGAAGTCTCCTTGCCATCCTGAGTGAAATAAACCAAGCCAGAAGTCTCTACGTTTTTCTGATGCAGAGATATGTGATTTGTTACTCGGTTGCTAGGGTAACCCCATCTGGTTGCTAGGCAGTTACCATAGTGATACTAATCAAGTCTCCTTGCCATCCTGAGTGAAATAAGTCAACCCGGAAATCTCTACTGTTTTCTGTTGCAAAGATATGTGATTTGTTACTCTGTTGCTAGGGTAACCCCATCTGGTTGCTAGGCAGTTACCATAGTGATACTTATGAAGTCTCCTTGCCATCCTGATTGAAATAAATCAACCCAGAAGTCTCTCTGATTTTCTGGTGCAGAGATATAGTTATTGCTAAACGGTTGCTAGGGTACTCTGTTTAGTTGCTAGGGAGTGGCTTGGCAGCTGCCAATCATGAAACTCCAAAGGCTGCTTGTCAGTATGAATGATATAAACCAACTCCCATGCCTCTGTGACATTCAGAATGTAAGATATCCCTCTATGGATTTTGGTTGCTAAGTGGCTCGACAATGGTTGCTAGGGAGGGGCTAGGAAGTGTTGAGGTGATTCATGATTGGCTGTTTGCTGCCCAGAGTCAAACGAGACCACCCTTGTGTTTCTATGACAGTTCTATCTGGAGATATCCCTTTGATCTCTTTCATTAGAAGTCTATGGGACTTGTTGGTAAGGTGCTCTAAATGGTTGCTAGGGCTTGGCTTGATAGCTTCACAATGATCCTGAGAGACTGATTGGTCATCTGAGTAAAATGAGCCCACCCCCTTGTCTCTATGACACTGTGATCCAGAGCTATGTTCAATACAAAATCTCTATGCATTTCATTTCATGGGCCGTCCTTCACCATAGTACGTCCTTCACCATAGTAAGTCAATGGGGGCAGCTCCTGCAACTTTGGGAAGCTCCTGCCCCCCAGGGGTGCAACTTTTACCCCATATTGAGGTATGCTCTTACAGAGTCTGGCAGCCTCTTCAAATGTGGCAAATCACTTGTTTCTGTGAAATCCTCGCTCGGAGCTGTGACTCGTCAAAGTTTGCCGCAATGTTAAGTCTATGGGATTTTTAGGCCGCTTTTTTGCCCCTGGGGCAAATACCGTACCCCGATCGCTTATAAAAGTCATAGCACACGTGTCCTCAATAGGCCGTTCGATTTGATACCTCATTCGGTGGGTCTACGCCAAACGGTGCTGGGACGAGTTAGGTGCCGAAGTTTTGTTAAGAGATATAATAAAAATAAAAATAAAAATAATAAGTATGTGAGATTACAATAGTGATGCTTTGCAAGCACCACTAACTAGATAGGTACATTTCCTGAAGAAAATGTGAGTGGTGCTTGCCGTGGCAAAACTCGTCAAATAGCCTGCTTGAAAAGAACAGAAATTGTGGTCATAAATAAATCAACCCAGAAGTCTGTATAATGTTCTGGTGCAGAAATATGTGATTTGTTAGTAGGTTGCTAGGGTAACCCCATGTGGTTGCTAGGCAGTTACCATAGTGATACTAATCAAGTGTCCTTGCCATCCTGATTGAAATAAGTCAAACCGGAAGTCTGTATGTTTTTGTGATGCAGAGATATGTGATTTGTTACTCAGTTGCTAGGGTAAGCCCATCTGGTTGCTAGGCAGTTACCATAGTGATACTAATGAAGTCTCCTTTCCATCCTGATTGAAATAAGTCAACCCGGAAGTCTCTACGCTTTTCTGATGCAGAGATATGTGATTTGTTACTCGGTTGCTAGGGTAACCCCATCTGGTTGCTAGGCAGTTACCATAGTGATACTAATCAAGTGTCCTTGCCATCCTGATTGAAATAAATCAACCCAGAAGTCTCTCTGATTTTCTGGTGCAGAGATATAGTTACTGCTAAACGGTTGCTAGGGTACTCTGTTTAGTTGCTAGGGAGTGGCTTGGCAGCTGCCAATCATGAATCTCCAAAGGCTGCTTGTCAGTATGAATGATATAAACCAACTCCCATGCCTCTGTGACATTCAGAATGGAAGATATCCCTCTATGGATTTTGGTTGTTAAGGTGCTCGATAATGGTTGCTAGGGAGGGGCTAGGAAGTGTTGATTTGATGCATGATTGGCTGTTTGCTGTCCCGAGTAAAACGAGAGCACCCTTGTGTTTCTATGACACTTCTATCCGGAGATATCCCTTTGATCTGTTTCAATAGAAGTCTATGGGACTTGTTGCTAAGGTGCTCTTAATGGTTGCTAGGGCGTGGCTTGATAGCTTCACAATGATCCTGAGAGACTGATTGGTCGTCTGAGTAAAATGAGCCCACCCCCTCGTCTCTATGACACTGTGATCCAGAGCTATGTTCAATACAAATCCCTATGCCTTTTCATTTCAGGGGCCGTCCTACACCATTATAAGTCAATTGGGGCATTTTTGGGCAGCTCCTGCCCCCAGGGGTGCAGCTTTTACCCCATATTGAGGTATGCTCTTACAGAGCCTGCCAGCCTCTTCAAATGTGGCAAATCACACGTTTCTACGAAATCCTCGCTTGGAGCTGTGACGCGTCAAAGTTTGTCTCAATGTTAAGTCTATGGGATTTTTCGGCTGCTTTTTTGCCCCTGGGGCAAGTACCGTACCCCCGATCGCTTATAAAAGTCATAGCACACGTGTCCTCAATAGGCCGTTCGATTTGACACCTCATTCGTGGGTCTACGCCAAACGGTGCGGGACGAGTTAGGTGCCGAAATTTTGTACGGAGATATAATAATAACTAGATAGGTACATTTTCTGAAGAAAATGTGAGTGGTGCTTGCCGTGGCAAAACTCGTCAAATAGCCTGCTTGAAAAGAACAGAAATTGTGGTCATAAATAAATCAACCCAGAAGTCTGTATAATTTTCTGGTGCAGAAATATGTGATTTGTTACTAGGTTGCTAGGGTAAGCCCATGTGGTTGCTATGCAGTTAGCAAGGTAATACAATACATGGCTCCTTTCCATCCTGAGTGAAATAAGTCAACCCAAAAATCTGTACTGTTTTCTGGTGCAGAGATATGTGATTTGTTACTCGGTTGCTAGGGTAACCCCATGTGGTTGCTAGGCAGTTACCATAGTGATACTTATGAAGTCTCCTTGCTATCCAGAGTAAAATCAGTCAACCAGGAAGTCTCTACGATGTTCTGATCCAGAGATATGTGATTTGTTATTTGGTTGCTAGGGTAACCCCTCCTTGTTGCTAGGCAGTTACCATAGTGATACTTATGAAGTCTCCTTGCCATCCTGAGTGAAATAAACCAACCCAGAAGTCTCTATGTTTTTCTGATGCAGAGATATGTGATTTGTTACTTGGTTGCTAGGGTAACCCCATATGGTTGCTAGGCAGTTACCATAGTGATACTAATGAAGTCTCCTTGCCATCCTGAGTGAAATAAGTCAACCCGGAAGTCACTACTGTTTTCTGGTGCAGAGATATGTGATTTGTTACTCGGTTGCTAGGGTAACCCCATCTGGTTGCTAGGCAGTTACCATATTGATACTAATGAAGTGTCCTTGCCATCCTGGTTGAAATAAATCAACCCGGAAGTCTGTACTCTTTTCTGGTGCCGAGATATGTGATTTGTTTCTCGGTTGCTAGGGTAACCCCATCTGGTTGCTAGGCAGTTACCATAGTGATAGTAATCAAGTGTCCTTGCGATCCTGAGTGTAATAAATCAACCCGGAAGTCAGTACTATTTTCTGGTGCAGAGATATGTGATTTGTTACTCGGTTGCTAGGGTAACCCCATCTGGTTGCTAGGCAGTTACCATAGTGATAGTAATCAAGTGTCCTTGCCATCCTGGTTGAAATAAATCAACCCGGAAGTCTGTACTCTTTTCTGGTGCCGAGATATGTGATTTGTTTCTCGGTTGCTAGGGTAACCCCATCTGGTTGCTAGGCAGTTACCATAGTGATAGTAATGAAGTGTCCTTGCGATCCTGAGTGAAATAAATCAACCCGGAAGTCAGTACTATTTTCTGGTGCAGAGATATGTGATTTGTTACTCGGTTGCTAGGGTAACCCCATCTGGTTGCTAGGCAGTTACCATAGT
This sequence comes from Xyrauchen texanus, assembly GCF_025860055.1. NCBI lineage: Eukaryota > Metazoa > Chordata > Actinopteri > Cypriniformes > Catostomidae > Xyrauchen > Xyrauchen texanus. The sequence continues at coordinate 4,576,495 of NC_068320.1, read as the reverse complement.
GATAGTAATCAAGTGTCCTTGCCATCCTGATTGAAATAAGTCAACCCAGAAGTATCTACGCTTTTCTGATGCAGAGATATGTGATTTGTTACTCGGTTGCTAGGGTAACCCCATGTGGTTGCTAGGCAGTTACCATATTGATACTAATGAAGTGTCCTTGCCATCCTGGTTGAAATAAATCAACCTGGAAGTCTGTACTCTTTTCTGGTGCCGAGATATGTGATTTGTTTCTCGGTTGCTAGGGTAACCCCATCTGGTTGCTAGGCAGTTACCATAGTGATAGTAATCAAGTGTCCTTGCCATCCTGAGTGAAATAAATCAACCCGGAAGTCAGTACTATTTTCTGGTGCAGAGATATGTGATTTGTTACTCGGTTGCTAGGGTAACCCCATCTGGTTGCTAGGCAGTAATCATAGTGATAGTAATCAAGTGTCCTTGCCATCCTGATTGAAATAAGTCAACCCGAAGTCTCTACGCTTTTCTGATGCAGAGATATGTGATTTGTTACTCGGTTGCTAGGGTAACCCCATCTGGTTGCTAGGCAGTTACCTTAGTGATACTAATGAAGTCTCCTTGCCATCCTGATTGAAATAAATCAACCCAGAAGTTTCTCTGATTTTCTGGTGCAGAGATATGTGATTTGTTACTCGGTTGCTAGGGTAACCCCATCTGGTTGCTAGGCAGTTACCTTAGTGATACTAATGAAGTCTCCTTGCCATCCTGATTGAAATAAATCAACCCAGAAGTTTCTCTGATTTTCTGGTGCAGAGATATAGTTACTGCTAAAGGGTTGCTAGGGTACTCTGTTTAGTTGCTAGGGAGTGGCTTGGCAGCTGCCAATCATTAATCTCCAAAGGCTGCTTGTCAGTATGAATGATATAAACCAACTCCCATGCCTCTGTGACATTCAGAATGGAAGATATCCTCTATGGATTTTGGTTGCTAAGGTGCTCGACAATGGTTGCTAGGGAGGGGCTAGGAGGTGTTGAGGTGAATCATGATTGGCTGTTTGCTGCCCCGAGTGAAACGAGACCACCCTTGTGTTTCTATGACACTTCTATCCGGAGATATCCCTTTGATGTCTTTCATTAGAAGTCTATGGGACTTGTTGCTAAGGTGCTCTAAATTGTTGCTAGGGCGTGGCTTGATAGATTCAAAATGATCCTGAGATACTGATTGGTCGTCTGAGTAAAATGAGCCCGCCCCATTGTCTCTATGACACTGTGATCCAGAGCTATGTTGAATACAAATCCCAATGCCATTTCATTTCATGGGCCGTCCTACACCATTGTAAGTCAATTGGGGCATTTTTGGGCAGCTCCTGCCCCCAGGGGTGCAACTTTTACCCCATTTTGAGGTATGCTCTTACAGAGCCTGCCAGCCTCTTCAAATGTGGCAAATCACACGTTTCTGTGAAATCCTCGCTCGGAGCTGTGACGCCTCAAAGTTTGTCACAATGTTAAGTCTATGGGATTTTTCGGCCGCTTTTTTGCCCCTGGGGCAAATACCGTACTCCGATCGCTTATAAAAGTCATAGCACACGTGTCCTCAATAGGCCGTTCGATTTGACACCTCATTTGTGGGTCTACGCCAAACGGTGCGGGACGAAGTTAGGTGCCGAAGTTTTGTACGGAGATAGAATAATAATAAAAAGAAGAAAAATAAAAATAAAAATAAGTATGTGAGATTACAATAGTGATGCTTTGCAAGCACCACTAACTAGATAGGTACATTTCCTGAAGAAAATGTGAGTGGTGCTTGCCGTGGCAAAACTCGTCAAACAGCATGTTGTAAGTTGAAAAGAAAAAAAATTATGGTCATAAATAAATCAGCCCAGAAGTCTGTACGATTTTCTGGTGCAGAAATATGTGATTTTTTACTCGGTTGCTAGGGTAAGCCCATGTGGTTGCTATGCAGTTACCAAGGTAATACAATACATGGCTCCTTTCCATCCTGAGTGAAATAAGTCAACCCGAAGTCTGTAGTGTTTTCTGGTGCAGAGATATGTGATTTGTTACTCGGTTGCTAGGGTAACCCCATCTGGTTGCTAGGCAGTTACCATATTGATACTAATGAAGTGTCCTTGCCATCCTGGTTGAAATAAATCAACCCGGAAGTCTGTACTCTTTTCTGGTGCCGAGATATGTGATTTGTTTCTCGGTTGCTAGGGTAACCCCATCTGGTTGCTAGGCAGTTACCATAGTGATAGTAATCAAGTGTCCTTGCGATCCTGAGTGAAATAAATCAACCCGGAAGTCTGTACTCTTTTGTGGTGCCGAGATATGTGATTTGTTTCTCGGTTGCTAGGGTAACCCCATCTGGTTGCTAGGCAGTTACCATAGTGATAGTAATCAAGTGTCCTTGTGATCCTGAGTGAAATAAATCAACCCGAAGTCTGTACTCTTTTGTGGTGCCGAGATATGTGATTTGTTTCTCGGTTGCTAGGGTAACCCCATCTGGTTGCTAGGCAGTTACCATAGTGATAGTAATCAAGTGTCCTTGCGATCCTGAGTGAAATAAATCAACCCGAAGTCAGTACTATTTTCTGGTGCAGAGATATGTGATTTTTTACTCGGTTGCTAGGGTAACCCCATCTGGTTGCTAGGCAGTTACCATAGTGATAGTAATGAGGTCTCCTGGCCATCCTGATTAAAATAAATCAACCCAGAATTCTCTTCAATTTTCTGGTGCAGAGATATGTGATTTGTTACTCGGTTGCTAGGGTAACCCCTCCTTGTTGCTAGGCAGTTACCATAGTGATCATAATCAAGTGTCTTTGCCATCCTGATTGAAATAAACCAACCCAGAAGTATCTAAGTTTTTCTGATGCAGAGATATGTGATTTGTTACTTGGTTGCTAGGGTAACCCCATATGGTTGCTAGGCAGTTACCATAGTGATACTAATGAAGTCTCCTTGCCATCCTGATTGAAATAAGTCAACCCGAAGTCTCTATGTTTTTGTGATGCAGAGATATGTGATTTGTTACTCGGTTGCTAGGGTAACCCCATCTGGTTGCTAGGCAGTTAACATAGTGATACTTATCAAGTGTCCTTGCCATCCTGATTGAAATAAGTCAACCCGGAAGTCTGTACGTTTTCCTGATGCAGAGATATGTGATTTGTTACTCGGTTGCTAGGGTAAGGCCATCTGGTTGCTAGGCAGTTACCATAGTGATAGTAATGAAGTCTCCTTGCCATCCTGACTGAAATAAGTCAACCCGGAAGTCTGTATGTTTTTGTGATGCAGAGATATGTGATTTGTTACTCGGTTGCTAGGGTAAGCCCATCTGGTTGCTAGGCAGTTACCATAGTGATACTAATGAAGTCTCCTTTCCATCCTGATTGAAATAAGTCAACCCGGAAGTCTCTACGTTTTTCTGATGCAGAGATATGTGATTTGTTACTCGGTTGCTAGGGTAACCCCATCTGGTTGCTAGGCAGTTACCATAGTGATACTAATCAAGTGTCCTTGCCATCCAGATTGAAATAAGTCAACCCGAAGTCTCTATGTTTTTGTGATTCAGAGATATGTGATTTGTTACTCGGTTGCTAGGGTAAGCCCATCTGGTTGCTAGGCAGTTACCATAGTGATAGTAATGAAGTCTCCTTTCCATCCTGATTGAAATAAGTCAACCCGAAGTCTCTACGTTTTCTGATGCAGAGATATGTGATTTGTTACTCGGTTGCTAGGGTAACCCCATCTGGTTGCTAGGCAGTTACCATAGTGATAGTAATAAAGTGTCCTTGCCATCCTGAATGAAATAAATCAACCCAGAGGTCTGTACTATTTTGTGGTGCAGAGATATGTGATTTGTTACTCGGTTGCTAGGGTAACACCATCTGTTTGCTAGGCAGTTACCATAGTGATAGTAATGAAGTGTCCTTGCCATCCTGAGTGAAATAAATCAACCCAGAGGTCTGTACTATTTTCTGGTGCAGAGATATGTGATTTGTTACTCGGTTGCTAAGGTAACCCCATCTGGTTTCTAGGCAGTTACCATAGTGATACTAATCAAGTGTCCTTGCCATCCTGAGTGAAATAAGTCAACCCGGAAGTCTCTACGCTTTTCTGATGCAGAGATATGTGATTTGTTACTCGGTTGCTAGGGTAAGCCCATCTGGTTGCTAGGCAGTTACCATAGTGATACTAATGATGTCTCCTTGCCATCCTGATTGAAATAAGTCAACCCGAAGTCTCTACGCTTTTGTGATGCAGAGTTATGTGATTTGTTACTCGGTTGCTAGGGTAACCCCATCTGGTTGCTAGGCAGTTAACATAGTGATACTTATCAAGTCTCCTTGCCATCCTGATTGAAATAAGTCAACCCGAAGTCTCTACGCTTTTCTGATGCAGAGATATGTGATTTGTTACTCGGTTGCTAGGGTAAGCCCATCTGGTTGCTAGGCAGTTACCATAGTGGTACTAATGAAGTCTCCTTGCCATCCTGATTGAAATAAGTCAACCCGGAAGTCTCTATGTTTTTGTGATGCAGAGATATGTGATTTTTACTCGGTTGCTAGGGTAACCCCATCTGGTTGCTAGGCAGATACCATAGTGATACTAATCAAGTGTCCTTGCCATCCTTATTGAAATAAGTCAACCCGAAGTCTCTACGCTTTTCTGATGCAGAGATATGTGATTTGTTACTCGGTTGCTAGGGTAAGCCCATCTGGTTGCTAGGCAGTTAACATAGTGATACTTATCAAGTCTCCTTGCCATCCTGATTGAAATAAGTCAACCCGGAAGTCTCTATGTTTTTGTGATGCAGAGATATGTGATTTGTTACTCGGTTGCTAGGGTAAGCCCATCTGGTTGCTAGGCAGATACCATAGTGATACTAATCAAGTGTCCTTGCCATCCTGATTGAAATAAGTCAACCCGAAGTCTCTACGCTTTTCTGATGCAGAGATATGTGATTTGTTACTCGGTTGCTAGGGTAACCCCATCTGGTTGCTAGGCAGTTAACATAGTGATACTTATCAAGTCTCCTTGCCATCCTGATTGAAATAAATCAACCCAGAAGTCTCTCTGATTTTCTGGTGCAGAGATATAGTTACTGCTAAACGGTTGCTAGGGTACTCTGTGTAGTTGCTAGGGAGTGGCTTGGCAGCTGCCAATCATGAATCTCCAAAGGCTGCTTGTCAGTATGAATGATATAAACCAACTCCCATGCCTCTGTGACATTCAGAATGGAAGATATCCCTCTATGGATTTTGGTTGTTAAGGTGCTCGACAATGGTTGCTAGGAAGGGGCTAGGAAGTGTTGAAGTGATGCATGATTGGCTGTTTGCTGTCCCGAGTCAAACGAGACCACCCTTGTGTTTCTATGACACTTCTATCCGGAGATATCCCTTTGATCTTTTTCAATAGAAGTCTATGGGACTTGTTGCTAAGGTGCTCTTAATGGTTGCTAGGGCGTGGCTTGATAGCTTCACAATGATCCAGAGAGACTGATTGGTTGTCTGAATAAAATGAGCCCACCCCTCGTCTCTATGACACTGTGATCCAGAGCTATGTTCAATACAAATCCCTATGCCTTTTCATTTCATGGGCCGTCCTACACCATTATAAGTCAATTGGGGCATTTTTGGGCAGCTCCTGCCCCCAGGGGTGCAACTTTTACCCCATATTGAGGTATGCTCTTACAGAGCCTGCCAGCCTCTTCAAATGTGGCAAATCACACGCTTCTACGAAATCCTCGCTTGGAGCTGTGACGCGTCAAAGTTTGTCTCAATGTTAAGTCTATGGGATTTTTCGCCGCTTTTTTGCCCCTGGGGCAAATACCGCACTCGATCGCTTATAAAAGTCATAGCACACGTGTCCTCAATAGGTCGCTCGATTTGACACCTCATTCGTGGGTCTACGCCAAACGGTGCGGGACGAGTTAGGTGCCGAAGTTTTGTTAAGAGATATAATAATAAAAATAAAAACTAGATAGGTACATTTCCTGAAGAAAATGTGAGTGGTGCTTGCCGTGGCAAAACTCGTGAAACAGCATGTTGTAACTTGAAAAGAACAAAAATTATGGTCATAAATAAATCAACCCAGAAGTCTGTACGATTTTCTGGTGCAGAAATATGTGATTTGTTACTCGGTTGCTAGGGTAAGCCCATATGGTTGCTATGCAGTTACCAAGGTAATACAATAAATGGCTCCTTTCCATCCTGAGTGAAATAAGTCAACCCGAAGTCTGTAGTGTTTTCTGGTGCAGAGATATGTGATTTGTTGCTCGGTTGCTAGGGTAACCCCATCTGGTTGCTAGGCAGTTACCATAGTGATACTTATCAAGTGTCCTTGCCATCCTGATTGAAATAAATCAACCCAGAAGTCTGTACGCTTTTCTGATGCAGAGATATGTGATTTGTTATTCGGTTGCTAGGGTAACCCCATGTGGTTGTTAGGCAGTTACCATAGTGATACTAATCAAGTGTCCTTGCCATCCTGATTGAAATAAACCAACCCAGAAGTCTCTACGTTTTTCTGATGCAGAGATATGTGATTTGTTACTTGGTTGCTAGGGTAACCCCATATGGTTGCTAGGCAGTTACCATAGTGATACTAATGAAGTCTCCTTGCCATCCTGAGTAAAATAAGTCAACCCGGAAGTCTCTACTGTTTTCTAGTGCAGAGATATGTGATTTGTTACTCGGTTGCTAGGGTAACCCCATCTGGTTGCTAGGCAGTTACCATAGTGATACTAATCAAGTCTCCTTGCCATCCTGATTGAAATAAATCAACCCAGAAGTCTCTCTGATTTTCTGGTGCAGAGATATAGTTACTGCTAAACGGTTGCTAGGGTACTCTGTGTAGTTGCTAGGAGTGGCTTGGCAGCTGCCAATCATGAATCTCCAAAGGCTGCTTGTCAGTATGAATGATATAAACCAACTCCCATGCCTCTGTGACATTCAGAATGGAAGATATCCCTCTATGGATTTTGGTTGTTAAGGTGCTCGACAATGGTTGCTAGGGAGGGGCTAGGAAGTGTTGAAGTGATGCATGATTGGCTGTTTGCTGTCCCGAGTCAAACGAGACCACCCTTGTGTTTCTATGACACTTCTATCCGGAGATATCCCTTTGATCTTTTTCAATAGAAGTCTATGGGACTTGTTGCTAAGGTGCTCTTAATGGTTGCTAGGGCGTGGCTTGATAGCTTCACAATGATCCAGAGAGACTGATTGGTTGTCTGAGTAAAATGAGCCCACCCCCTCGTCTCTATGACACTGTGATCCAGAGCTATGTTCAATACAAATCCCTATGCCTTTTCATTTCATGGGCCGCCCTACACCATTATAAGTCAATTGGGGCATTTTTGGGCAGCTCCTGCCCCCAGGGGTGCAACTTTTACCCCATATTGAGGTATGCTCTTACAGAGCCTGCCAGCCTCTTCAAATGTGGCAAATCACACGCTTCTACGAAATCCTCGCTTGGAGCTGTGACGCGTCAAAGTTTGTCTCAATGTTAAGTCTATGGGATTTTTCGCCGCTTTTTTGCCCCTGGGGCAAATACCGCACTCGATCGCTTATAAAAGTCATAGCACATGTGTCCTCAATAGGTCGCTCGATTTGACACCTCATTAGTGGGTCTACGCCAAACGGTGCGGGACGAGTTAGGTGCCGAAGTTTTGTTAAGAGATATAAAAATAAAAATAAAAATAAAAATAAAAAGTATAACTAGATAGGTACATTTCCTGAAGAAAATGTGAGTGGTGCTTGCCGTGGCAAAACTCGATCAAATAGCATGCTTGAAAAGAACAAAAATTATGGTCATAAATAAATCAACCCAGAAGTCTGTACGCTTTTCTGATGCAGAGATATGTGATTTGTTACTCGGTTGCTAGGGTAAACCCATCTGGTTGCTAGGCAGTTACCATAGTGATAGTAATGAAGTCTCCTTGCCATCCTTATTGAAATAAGTCAACCCGGAAGTCTCTACTATTTTCTGGTGCAGAGATATGTGATTTGTTACTCGGTTGCTAGGGTAACCCCATCTGGTTGCTAGGCAGTTTCCATAGTGATAGTAATCAAGTTTCCTTGCCATCCTGAGTGAAATAAATCAACCCAGAAGTCTGTACTATTTTCTGGTGTAGAGATATGTGATTTGTTACTCGGTTGCTAGGGTACTATGTGTAGTTGGTAGGGAGTGGCTTGGCAGCTGCCAATCATGAAATTCCAAAGGCTGCTTGTCAGTATGAATGACATAAATCAACTCCCATGCCTCTGTGACATTCAGAATGGAAGATATCCCTCTATGGATTTTGGTTGCTAAGGTGCTCGACAATAGTTGCTAGGGAGGGGCTAGGAAGTGTTGAGGTGATTCATGATTGGCTGTTTGCTGCCCCGAGTCAAACGAGACCACCCTTGTGTTGGTATGACACTTCTAGCCGGAGATATCCCTTTGATCTCTTTCATTAGAAGTCTATGGGACTTGTTGCTAAGGTCCTCTAAATGGTTGCTAGGGCGTGGCTTGATAGCTTTGCAATGATCCTGAGAGACTGATTGGTCGTCTTAGTAAAATGAGGCAGGCCCCTTGTCTCTATGACACTGTGATCCAGAGCTATGTATAATAAAAAATCCCTATTTCATGGGCCGCCCTACACCATTGTAAGTCAATGGGGCAACTTTGGGCAGCTCCTGCCCCCAGGGGTGCAACTTTTACCCCATATTGAGGTATGCTCTTACAGAGCCTGCCAGCCTATTCAAATGTGGCAAATCACACGTTTCTGCGAAATCCTCGCCGGAGCTGTGACGCGTCAAAGTTTGTCTCAATGTTAAGTCAATGGGATTTTTCGGCCGCTTTTTGCCCCTGGGGCAAATACCGCACTCGATCGCTTATAAAAGTCATAGCACACGTGTCCTCAATAGGTCGCTCGATTTGACACCTCATTCGTGGGTCTACGCCAAACGGTGCGGGACGAAGTTAGGTGCCGAAGTTTTGTTAAGAGATATAAAAATAAAAATAAAAATAAAAATAAAAAGTATAACTAGATAGGTACATTTCCTGAAGAAAATGTGAGTGGTGCTTGCCGTGGCAAAACTCGTCAAACAGCATGTTGTAACTTGAAAAGAACAAAAATTATGGTCATAAATAAATCAACCCAGAAGTCTGTACGATTTTCTGGTGCAGAAATATGTGATTTGTTACTCGGTTGCTAGGGTAAGCCCATGTGGTTGCTATGCAGTTACCAAGGTAATACAATACATGGCTCCTTTCCATCCTGAGTGAAATATGTCAACCCGGAAGTCTGTAGTGTTTTCTGGTGCAGAGATATGTGATTTGTTACTCGGTTGCTAGGGTAAACCCATCTGGTTGCTAGGCAGTAACCATAGGGATACTAATGAAGTGTCTTTGCCATCCTGGTTGAAATAAATCAACCTAGAAGTCTGTACGATTTTCTGGTGCAGAAATATGTGATTTGTTACTCGGTTGCTAGGGTAAGCCCATCTGGTTGCTAGGCAGTTACCATAGTGATACTAATCAAGTGTCTTTGCCATCCTGATTGAAATAAGTCAACCCAGAAGTCTGTACGATTTTCTGGTGCAGAAATATGTGATTTGTTACTCGGTTGCTAGGGTAAGCCCATGTGGTTGCTATGCAGTTACCAAGGTAATACAATACATGGCTCCTTTCCATCCTGAGTGAAATAAGTCAACCCGAAAGTCTGTAGTGTTTTCTGGTGCAGAGATATGTGATTTTTTGCTCGGTTGCTAGGCTAACCCCATCTGGTTGCTAGGCAGTTACCATAGTGATACTAATGAAGTCTCCTTGCCATCCTGATTGAAATAAGTCAACCCGGAAGTCTCTACGTTTTTGTGATGCAGAGATATGTGATTTGTTAGTCGGTTGCTAGGGTAACCCCATCTGGTTGCTAGGCAGTTACCATAGTGATACTAATGAAGTCTCCTTGCCATCCTGATTGAAATAAACCAACCCAGAAGTCTCTACGTTTTTCTGATGCAGAGATATGTGATTTGTTACTCGGTTGCTAGGGTAACCCCATGTGGTTGCTAGGCAGTTACCATAGTGATACTAATCAAGTCTCCTTGCCATCCTGATTGAAATAAACCAACCCAGAAGTCTGTACGTTTTTCTGATGCAGAGATATGTGATTTGTTACTCGGTTGCTAGGGTATCCCCATGTGGTTGCTAGGCAGTTACCATAGTGATACTTATCAAGTGTCCTTGCCATCCTGATTGAAATAAATCAACCCAGAAGTCTCTCTGATTTTCTGGTGCAGAGATATAGTTATTGCTAAACGGTTGCTAGGGTACTCTGTTTAGTTGCTAGGGAGTGGCTTGGCAGCTGCCAATCATAAAACTCCAAAGGCTGCTTGTCAGTATGAATGATATAAACCAACTCCCATGCCTCTGTGACATTCAGAATGGAAGATATCCCTCTATGGATTTTGGTTGCTAAGGTGCTCGACAATGGTTGCTAGGGAGGGGCTAGGAAGTGTTGAGGTGATTCATGTTTGGCTGTTTGCTGCCCCGAGTCAAACGAGACAACCCTTTTGGGTAACCCCATCTGGTTGCTAGGCAGTTACCATAGTGATACTAATCAAGTGTCCTTGCCATCCTGATTGAAAGAAGTCAACCCGGAAGTCTCTATGTTTTTGTGATGCAGAGATATGTGATTTGTTACTCGGTTGCTAGGGTAAGCCCATCTGGTTGCTAGGCAGTTACCATAGTGATACTAATGAAGTCTCCTTTCCATCCTGATTGAAATAAGTCAACCCGGAAGTCTCTACGTTTTTCTGATGCAGAGATATGTGATTTGTTACTCGGTTGCTAGGGTAACCCCATCTGGTTGCTAGGCAGTTACCATAGTGATAGTAATAAAGTGTCCTTGCCATCCTGAATGAAATAAATCAACCCAGAGGTCTGTACTATTTTGTGGTGCAGAGATATGTGATTTGTTACTCGGTTGCTAGGGTAACACCATCTGTTTGCTAGGCAGTTACCATAGTGATAGTAATCAAGTGTCCTTGCCATCCTGAGTGAAATAAATCAACCCAGAGGTCTGTACTATTTTCTGGTGCAGAGATATGTGATTTGTTACTCGGTTGCTAAGGTAACCCCATCTGGTTTCTAGGCAGTTACCATAGTGATACTAATCAAGTGTCCTTGCCATCCTGAGTGAAATAAGTCAACCCGAAGTCTCTACGCTTTTCTGATGCAGAGATATGTGATTTGTTACTCGGTTGCTAGGGTAAGCCCATCTGGTTGCTAGGCAGTTACCATAGTGATACTAATCAAGTGTCCTTGCCATCCTGATTGAAATAAGTCAACCCGAAGTCTCTACGCTTTTCTGATGCAGAGATATGTGATTTGTTACTCGGTTGCTAGGGTAAGCTCATGTGGTTGCTAGGCAGTTACCATAGTGATACTAATGAAGTGTCCTTGCCATCCTGATTGAAATAAGTCAACCCGGAAGTCTCTACGCTTTTCTGATGCAGAGATATGTGATTTGTTACTCGGTTGCTAGGGTAACCCCATCTGGTTGCTAGGCAGTTAACATAGTGATACTTATCAAGTCTCCTTGCCATCCTGATTGAAATAAGTCAACCCGAAGTCTCTATGTTTTTGTGATGCAGAGATATGTGATTTGTTACTCGGTTGCTAGGGTAAGCCCATCTGGTTGCTAGGCAGTTACCATAGTGATACTAATGAAGTGTCCTTGCCATCCTGATTGAAATAAGTCAACCCGAAGTCTCTACGCTTTTCTGATGCAGAGATATGTGATTTGTTACTCGGTTGCTAGGGTAACCCCATCTGGTTGCTAGGCAGTTAACATAGTGATACTTATCAAGTCTCCTTGCCATCCTGATTGAAATAAATCAACCCAGAAGTCTCTCTGATTTTCTGGTACAGAGATATAGTTACTGCTAAACGGTTGCTAGGGTACTCTGTGTAGTTGCTAGGGAGTGGCTTGGCAGCTGCCAATCATGAATCTCCAAAGGCTGCTTGTTAGTATGAATGATATAAACCAACTCCCATGCCTCTGTGACATTCAGAATGGAAGATATCCCTCTATGGATTTTGGTTGTTAAGGTGCTCGACAATGGTTGCTAGGGAGGGGCTAGGAAGTGTTGAAGTGATGCATGATTGGCTGTTTGCTGTCCCGAGTCAAACGAGACCACCCTTGTGTTTCTATGACACTTCTATCCGGAGATATCCCTTTGATCTTTTTCAATAGAAGTCTATGGGACTTGTTGCTAAGGTGCTCTTAATGGTTGCTAGGGCGTGGCTTGATAGCTTCACAATGATCCAGAGAGACTGATTGGTTGTCTGAGTAAAATGAGCCCACCCCCTCGTCTCTATGACACTGTGATCCAGAGCTATGTTCAATACAAATCCCTATGCCTTTTCATTTCATGGGCCGTCCTACACCATTATAAGTCAATTGGGGCATTTTTGGGCAGCTCCTGCCCCCAGGGGTGCAACTTTTACCCCATATTGAGGTATGCTCTTACAGAGCCTGCCAGCCTCTTCAAATGTGGCAAATCACACGCTTCTACGAAATCCTCGCTTGGAGCTGTGACGCGTCAAAGTTTGTCTCAATGTTAAGTCTATGGGATTTTTCGGCCGCTTTTTGCCCCTGGGGCAAATACCGCACTCGATCGCTTATAAAAGTCATAGCACATGTGTCCTCAATAGGCCGTTCGATTTGACACCTCATTCGTGGGTCTACGCCAAACGGTGCGGGACGAAGTTAGGTGCCAAGTTTTGTTAAGAGATATAAAAATAAAAACTAGATAGGTACATTTCCTGAAGAAAATGTGAGTGGTGCTTGCCGTGGCAAAACTCGTCAAATAGCCTGCTTGAAAAGAACAGAAATTGTGGTCATAAATAAATCAACCCAGAAGTCTGTATAATTTTCTGGTGCAGAAATATGTGATTTGTTACTAGGTTGCTAGGGTAAGCCCATGTGGTTGCTATGCAGTTAGCAAGGTAATACAATACATGGCTCCTTTCCATCCTGAGTGAAATAAGTCAACCCAAAAATCTGTACTGTTTTCTGGTGCAGAGATATGTGATTTGTTACTCGGTTGCTAGGGTAACCCCATCTGGTTGCTAGGCAGTTACCATATTGATAGTAATGAAGTGTCCTTGCCATCCTGATTGAAATAAGTCAACCCGGAAGTCTGTACTATTTTCTGGGGCAGAGATATGTGATTTGTTACTCGGTTGCTAGGGTAACCCCATCTGGTTGCTATGAAGTTACCAAGGTAATACAATACATGGCTGCTTTCCATCCTGAGTGAAATAAGTCAACCCAGAAGTCTCCACGATTTTCTGGTCCAGAGATATGTGATTTGATACTCGGTTGCTAGGGTAACCCAATGTGGTTGCTAGGCAGTTACCATATTGATACTAATGAAGTGTCCTTGCCATCCTGGTTGAAATAAATCAACCTGGAAGTCTGTACTCTTTTCTGGTGCCGAGATATGTGATTTGTTTCTCGGTTGCTAGGGTAACCCCATCTGGTTGCTAGGCAGTTACCATAGTGATAGTAATCAAGTGTCCTTGCCATCCTGAGTGAAATAAATCAACCCGAAGTCAGTACTATTTTCTGGTGCAGAGATATGTGATTTGTTACTCGGTTGCTAGGGTAACCCCATCTGGTTGCTAGGCAGTAATCATAGTGATAGTAATCAAGTGTCCTTGCCATCCTGATTGAAATAAGTCAACCCGGAAGTCTCTACGTTTTTCTGATGCAGAGATATGTGATTTGTTACTCGGTTGCTAGGGTAACCCCATCTGGTTGCTAGGCAGTTACCTTAGTGATACTAATGAAGTCTCCTTGCCATCCTGATTGAAATAAATCAACCCAGAAGTTTCTCTGATTTTCTGGTGCAGAGATATAGTTACTGCTAAAGGGTTGCTAGGGTACTCTGTTTAGTTGCTAGGGAGTGGCTTGGCAGCTGCCAATCATTAATCTCCAAAGGCTGCTTGTCAGTATGAATGATATAAACCAACTCCCATGCCTCTGTGACATTCAGAATGGAAGATATCCTCTATGGATTTTGGTTGCTAAGGTGCTCGACAATGGTTGCTAGGGAGGGGCTAGGAAGTGTTGAGGTGATTCTTGATTGGCTGTTTGCTGGCCCGAGTGAAACGAGACCACCCTTGTGTTTCTATGACACTTCTATCCGGAGATATCCCTTTGATGTCTTTCATTAGAAGTCTATGGGACTTGTTGCTAAGGTGCTCTAAATTGTTGCTAGGGCGTGGCTTGATAGATTCAAAATGATCCTGAGATACTGATTGGTCGTCTGAGTAAAATGAGCCTGCCCCATTGTCTCTATGACACTGTGATCCAGAGCTATGTTGAATACAAATCCCAATGCCATTTCATTTCATGGGCAGTCCTACACCATTGTAAGTCAATTGGGGCATTTTTGGGCAGCTCCTGCCCCCAGGGGTGCAACTTTTACCCCATTTTGAGGTATGCTCTTACAGAGCCTGCCAGCCTCTTCAAATATGGCAAATCACACGTTTCTGCGGAATCCTCGCTCGAGCTGTGACGCGTCAAAGTTTGTCGCAATGTTAAGTCTATGGGATTTTTCGCCGCTTTTTTGCCCCTGGGGCAATTACCGTACTCGATCAGCTTATAAAAGTCATAGCACACGTGTCCTCAATAGGCCGTTCGATTTGACACCTCATTTGTGGGTCTACGCCAAACGGTGCGGGACGAGTTAGGTGCCGAAGTTTTGTACGGAGATAGAATAATAATAAAAAGAAGAAAAATAAAAATAAGTATGTGAGATTACAATAGTGATGCTTTGCAAGCACCACTAATAAAAATAAAAAGTATAATAAGTATGTGAGATTACAATAGTGATGCTTTGCAAGCACCACTAATAATAAGTATGTGAGATTACAATAGTGATGCTTTGCAAGCACCACTAAAAATAAAAAGTATAATAAGTATGTGAGATTACAATAGTGATGCTTTGCAAGCACCACTAACTAGAATGTACATTTCCTGAAGAAAATGTGAGTGGTGCTTGCCGTGGCAAAACTCGTCAAATAGCATTTTATAACTGCTGAGATATGTGTTTTTTAACTCGGTTGCTAGGGTACCCCCATCTGGTTGCTAGGCAGTTACCATAGTGATATTTGTCAAGTGTCCTTGCTATCCTGAGTAAAATCAGTCAACCAGGAAGTCTCTACGATGTTCTGTTCCAGAGATATGTGATTTGTTACTTGGTTGCTAGGGTAACCCCTCCTTGGTGCTAGGCAGT